>NW_020527621.1:0-100803 GCF_003368295.1 Carassius auratus | reverse complement strand
TTTAGAAAGCAGCTAGCGCGTGATGCTAATGGCGCTAGCGTGATTACTGTAAGTCTCGTCTATAAAGAGTAACATCAGACGAGACTCAGCAGTGCTTGTCAGTTTACATTCTTTTCGTTCACAGTATAACTGTAAAAGTAATAGAACAGTCTAGCCATCATAATAATCTGTTGTCATGGCTACAGTCTGAAGGGGAGGGGCAGTTCTGTTTACTATTATTACTGTTCAGCTTGGTTTAATTAATAAACTCAGAGATGTGCTCTTTTCACTTCCCAATATGTACTGTATATAATAGTTAAAGTCACCTTTATTTGTAGTGTGCTTTGTAGAATGCATATTGTGTCAAAGCACTTTTACAAAGATAACCAGTCAAAATAGTATATTCAGCATATGCTCAGAATACATCATATTCCACATATATTCTGTCCAACAGTTCTTATTGTTATTAAAGCAGACACAGAGGATGGCTGAAGGTGTGAGGCGAAGGAGAAAGCTGAAGCCCGTGGAGGAGGCCATACAGTTTTCACTTGAACAGAAAGACAAGAATGGACTCGAGGGCAGGTTCATCAGTCATCTTAAAGGTGAGGTAAATTAATTGATTGAGCCAAGTTAAAGGTATAGTTCACCCAAAAGTGAAGATTTTGTCATCATATAGTCACCATTAGGTTGTCTCAGTCCTGTATATCTTTTGTTGGGCAAAATAAGACATTACTAACCATTTGATGGTTTGTAAATGATGACAGAATTTTCTTTCTATGCATTTAAAGTGACTCGTGTACTAAATCTGTCTCCGGTTGATGACGTGTGGTTCTCGTGATGGTTTCACCTCTCTGTTGTTGTTTAGGGAGGGGTGTGTTCAGCTGTACTGACTTTGAGAAAGGAGATTTCCTGCTGGAATACAGAGGAGACCTCATCAGCAAAGAAGAATGTGAGCGGAGGCAAAGAATATATCACGATGCACTTAAAGTTTTCATGTTTGAGTTTCGCTACAATGGAAAACTCCTCTGGTATGTACACGTGTTTGATCTACATGTTAACTGGTAATTAATTTACATGATTCAAAATGTGTCAGTGGAAATGTCAATGATTAGAGGTCATATTTTGCTATAATTATCAGTCATGTGTTTTCAAAGCTTGGTGATGAGTGTTAAATGATTGGTGATCACAGAATATGACATCTGCTGGTCCTAAGGTTTCAGTGCTGATATTGTCTGTCTCTTGTTTAGTGTCGATGCAGCCCGAGATGACGGTTCTCTTGGGCGGCTTGTAAACGATGACCATATTAACCCAAACAGCAGGATGAAGACGATTCGTGTGGATGGAAAACCTCACTTATGTTTATTTGCCACAAGGAGCATCTGTCCTGGTGAAGAGATCACATATGATTATGGTGATTCTGAGTGGCCATGGAGATGCACGGTACTGACACCTCTATACTGTCCATTCTGACTTATTGGATTATAGTAAAGTAAAGGTATTAAACATCAGTTGTTACCTAAGTTAATGTTAGTAACTTTTTATTTTTTACATTACATGCATGTACATTCCAGTATGTCAGGATGTGTGTATGTTTACACCTGTTTCATGAGGACCATCATAAGAACATAGTCTTAACATGGTCTTGATGTCACATTGTGTGTGTGTTTACACCTGTGTTACGAGGACCCTGTTTTATGAGGACCGTCATAAGAACATAGTCTTGGTTGTGTGTGTGTGTTTACACCTGTGTTACGAGGACCCTGTTTTATGAGGACCGTCATAAGAACATAGTCTTGACATAGTCTTGATGTCACATTGTGTGTGTGTTTACACCTGTGTTACGAGGACCCTGTTTTATGAGGACCATCATAAGAACATAGTCTTGTGTGTGTGTGTGTTTACACCTGTGTTACGAGGACCCTGTTTTATGAGGACCGTCATAAGAACATAGTCTTGTGTGTGTGTGTGTTTACACCTGTGTTACGAGGACCCTGTTTTATGAGGACCGTTCATAAGAACATAGTCTTGATGTCACATTGTGTGTGTGTTTACACCTGTGTTACGAGGACCCTGTTTTATGAGGACCATCATAAGAACTTGGTCTTGACTGTACTGAAGAGTCCCAGTCAAGTCAAGACTTTTTTCTAAGAGAGAATGTAATCTGTTCCATTTCTTTTAAGGACAAACACAATTGATTTCAAGAACTTCTTGGATACCTTTATAGCTGCTGTGCCTTTGTTCAGAGTTCTTTAGGTTCTTTAGACACTGATTCTACTCAGTTATCATTTCAAAATATGTGGTGATCTAAATAAAACTGACTTTTTACCAACTCCTATTGCAAGATACTTAATCTAAATATAACAATTAGACATTTTCAATATCATATGGCCACAATGGGATGTGAATGATCCATATTTAGCCTAATATTTCACATCCACGGCAGCCCAATGTCATGGTGATAACTAGGGTCTTCAAATACCAGGCTTTTGTCAAACAAACGACACACTGAGATTCTTCGGTCAAACATCAAGGACCATGTTCTTATGATGGTCCTCATAAAACGGGGTCCTCATAACAGGGTCTAAACACACACACAATGTGACATCAAGACTATGTCAAGACTATGTTCTTATGACGGTCCTCATAAAACAGGGTCCTTGTAACACAGGTGTAAACACACACACACACCACCTGAAATACTGGAATATATATATATATTATAAATAAGCATGTAAGGTAATACATACAAAATCATGAACAATTAACTTGGGTAACACTTGAAAAATTGAAATATTGATCTGAAATATTGTAATCTTACTTTTAATTCACATTGATAAAATATAAGCAAGATTATAAAATTTGTTTTATATCAGTATTTTATGTGCTCATTTATTGTCACAGATGACTAATTTTGATGTTCTTTTCTAGACTCTTAGTGTGGTTGAACCGTTCCACTCTTGAAGTCAACACTCTGTCCCAGTCAGAAGACACAGACGTAGAGAAGGTACTTTTTTAAAAATCATTTTTAATTTTATATCTGTTTTAAATTAGAATTTCATCCACACATTTATTGTTTCAATCAATGTCACAGATGACTAATTTTGATGTTCTTTTCTAGACTCTTAGTGTGGTTGAACCGTCCACTCTTGAAGTCAACACACTGTCCCAGTCAGAAGACACAGACGTATAGAAGGTACTGCAATTGATTGGAGTGATTTTATTTTATTGTTATTTTATCGTTTTAATTATTATTTTATTATATTTTTTGATTTATTTACAGTTGTGTTCAAAATTATTCAACCCCTTGACTTGCAAGACAATTTGCTGTGGAGGATAACATTTTATGAAATCAATTTAACGAAGGCATCAGTAAAGTATTAGAGAAAGTTTGTTAATACACTTTTGAGTGATTCTGAGAATGGAAAATTGATGAATCATGATAAAATTCGAATTGGCTCTAAACATTCATGTTCAAATTATTTCAACCCCCTTTGTGCAGAATCTTTTATTCTTTAAAATCACCAATAAACACTGTCTGTAAGTGTTTAGAAGCTTCTGTCACCTCTCTACTACAGTTTGGCCCATTCCACACCTGAAAAAAGCTTTCAGATCGCTGATAATCTTTGGTTTCACATTGCCACTGCTTTCTTCAAATTCAACCAGATATTTGAAATGAGAATTAAGCCTGGAGGACTGAACAGATCACTCAAGTACATTCTATGACTGATCCCTGAACCAAGCAGAAGTAGATTTGGATGTGTACTCTGGGATGGACTGTCCTGCAGGAAAAGTCCATTGATCATCAGCTTCAGTCTTTGCACCAAAGGCATCACAATTCTTGTCAAAATGGCCTGACACTTAAAAGAATCCATGATGTCCTTCATACAGTCATGATTTCCACTTCCTTCTACAGTAAAGAAAACCCCATAACAGGGACTGATCCACCTCCAAGTTTGACGATAGAGATGGTGTTCTTCTGCTTATGAGTTTTGCCTGTTTTGCAGCAGACATACTGCTGATCCATGGGTCCAAAAAGTTCCAGTTTGGTCACATCCCTCCATAAAACATTCCTCATGAGCTCCACAAGTCTACACAAATGAACTTTAGTTTAGTTCAAGTCTGCCTTTTGTTCTTCTTGATCAAGAGTGGTATTCATCAAGATGTCTCCACATAAAGGCAATACTTGTCTAGTGTTCTTCTACACACCGCTTTGAAATGGTTTTCCTCCTTTCATTGGGTCATCTTGCAAGTCTTTGGCTGTACATTGCAGATTTTTCTCAGTTGCTCTGATTAAACATTTTATGATATTGTGCTTTTTCTTCCACAACCTCAAATGTTTTCTGGTAAAACACACTTTAAGCTAAGAAATAAGGCTGAGAGCTGTGTCTCTAGGAACTTTCAATGTCTTGGAAATCTTCATATAGCCTTAGCCTTTCTAAAGTAATACAATATTTCTTCAATTTTGCTTTTGTGAGATCTCTTTTGATATTTTTGCTACTTAACTTCAACACATGCATGGGCTAACTGTATGTGTAACGGCTCAAGCTAATTCTGTTTTTAATAGAGTTTCTAAAAGCTTAATTGTGTCTTGAGACTGTTACATTCCCCACCATGCAAATAAGTGATTTAAAAACAGCAATGTTGAATAGGGGTTGAATAACTATGACATAGCAGTATTATTAAAAAAAATCTTATAACTCAAATATATTACATTATATATTGACAATATCACTTTTAATATTCAAGTGAACTGTTATAGATGCAAGTTTTATTATATCCTGGATCTTCAGAAAAGCTTGTATTTGTAAAGTACTGCAGTCTCTAGGTGGTTGAATAATTTTGAACACAACTGTATTTATTTATTTTGCTTTGGTAACTCATTTATAACATAATTATTTTATTTTAATTTAATTTTTTTGATTTCATGTTTTCAGCTGAAAGTTGTCAGTGATCAGTCAGTGTTGGACTCCAGTATCTGTGCAGCCTCTGAAGGACTGGAAAAGGTAATTCATTATCAATTTGTACAGTCCCTGAATCCTTTGTCTGCAGTAGAATGTTTATTTATTTTTTATTTCTGTTTCCTTAATTTCAGGTGACTCTGAAGAAGGACCAGTTACTATTGGATGATCAGGACTGTGTTGAGAAGGTAATTAAATGTGCATTGCATATTTTATGAAATGTTAGATTGATGTTGCAAGAAATCATCTCTACATAAGTCTTGCTTTTTTTCATTGTTTTCAGATGTCACCTGTCAAAGAGCATGTGTTGAATGAGGAGCAGAGCTTTTGTGCCCCAGTTGAAGGAGTTAAGGAGGTATTCACATGTTTCGGATGAACTGTTATTTCAGTGCAACAGTGATTGCTCTGAAGTCCATGTCTGCATGAACTGTACACTTTGCTGTTACTAAATGCATGTATTTAGTGACCTGTTTTCACTTTCAGTAATATTAGTCGATGTCTGAATCAGGGGTGTCCAGACTCGGTCCTGGAGGGTCAGTGTCCTGCAGAGTTTACACCGGCCCTCCAGGACCGCTCTAAATGTAGATTTGTAGTAATATATTGACCAGTACCTTTTAAGGTCTGTAACGTAAATGTTTTTAATGATTGTAAGTGATCTTATTAACTAAATGACCACAACTTCCCTGTCATTAAAAATACATTAAATTATTATTGAAAGACAATGCAGCTCGTAATGTAGTATCACATGTATGTTTTAGAATCTTTCTTTGTTGCTTTAATTTAACACTCACTGATGTTTTTTTCTTCACAGGTCTGCAGACATGTTGTGGTCACTTCAGCAATATCAAGCATGGATAAATGTGCTGAATGTGTGGGACCTGTTGCAGCTCTCAAGTGGATTGGCCTGAGATGTAAATGTTAGTATGGTGATTTGTACTCTATACATCATGACATTTCTATTTTTATCATTTTAGTATCACTAATCAACGTTATGAAGTCAGTTCAAAATGGGATAACTGTTGAGTTTGGCAGTAGGAGAGAAGGAGATTTCAGACCATTGCTAATGCACAGATATGTAATACCATTAATAATAATAGGAGTGTTACATTGTTTTCACCTTATTCTACGTTTAGGCATAGAATCTCGTGTTAGCGGTTGAACGTGTCCTGACATGTGACATTTCTTTTATAGTGTGCTCCAGTTTTTGGCATAAGTCCTGCTATCTGAAGCTTCATGAATGGGATGGAAGACGGTCATCGTGTGTAAGAAAATATTTGATTTGATACATTTGTTCCATATTTTTGAGTTATCGGTGCTGTAAATTAATCATAAATATTTTGACAATAGGAAGTAAGTTCAGAGGAAGATGAGCTGTCAGATGAGGATTACATACCTCAGTCAGAGTCAGACCATCAGTCAGACAGTTCAGATGAGTTGACAACAAGACCAGCACGTTACGACCAAGCTAAACTCTTAGATATACAGGAAGCTGCGTCATCTAAGTTTAGTGAACATCTGAGATCAGATGTAACTACCCTGAATGTGTCTAAGGGCAAAGGAAAAGGAGTCCTGAAGGTCATGGAAGCAGCAAGTGTGTATGATGAGTCTGATTTAATGTGTCATGAGGAGCAGTTTACTGATTTTGAGACAGACAGTGAATCAGACTTTCCCAGAAAGCAAGGCTCAGTGGTATGCAGGTCAACAGATGTGCTTATGTCATCACCTCAATCACACAATAGTAAGCTTTTGAATTCAAAAAGCACAGTAACATTGAGAGAAGAGAGGGAACGCAGCATGGCTGGAGGTGATCATTGTGTGCAGTCACCAAAAATCTCCTGTTCAGCAAATAGGAAGAATTATTGTTACATCTGTGGGAAACCTCAGTCCAAGTTAGCGCGCCATTTGAAAACTCATATGGCTGAAGTTGAAGTTGTTCAGGCTTTGTCACTCCCAGTTCACTCAAAAGAACGTAAAGCAATGCTGCAAAAGCTCAGGAACAAGGGCAACTTTCAGCATAACACTGATGTTTTACAGTCTGGAGAGGGGGCTCTTAAAATAAAACGAGCACCAAAAAGAAAGTGTGATTCAAAGCAGTTTTTGCATTGCATGTACTGCAAAGGGTTGTTTGTACGGAGAGATCTGTGGCGTCATTTAAAAAGATGTCCCTCAAAACCAGCAGCTGACAGTGAAGAGCAAGGGAGGAGGAGAGTCTTGGGTCTGGCATCTATGGCAGAGTCTTCATTCAGTCAGCACATATCACAAGGAGTTTGGAAACTCTTAGGTGTGATGAAGCAGGATGACATTTCCGCTGTGGTCAAAAATGACCTGAGTATTCTTCAGCTTGCACAGTCGTTTTTTAACAAACATGGTCATGACCCTACCAAATTTGAGTATATTCGACAAAAACTCCGTGAAGTTGGAAGATTGTTGCTGACTTTGCGTAGACAGTTTTCTGTGTACAGTCTTGAAGAAGCTCTGAAACCTGCCAATTTTCATAGACTTATTCGAGCGGTTCAAATGGTGTCTGGCTATGATGATGAGAGCCACTGCTACCAAAGCCCAAGCCTTGCCCTGAAACTGGGGCATTCGTTGAATAAGATTTGTGAAATCATTCAGTGCCGAGCACTGATGTCTGAAGACAAGGAATTGATCTCATCAACAGAGACCTTCAAAAAGCTCTACTCCTCAAAGTGGTCTGAGATGATCTCACACACTGCTTTGGTGACACTGAATGAGGCCAAATTTAACAAGCCATCAACACTTCCCTTCACCCAGGATGTCCAGTCTCTTCATCAACTCCTTGAGAAGACTGCAGATACTGCTTTTCAGAAACTACAAGAGACTGCATCTCCTCAAAGCTATGCAGAACTGGCCAAAGCAACCCTCACCAGAATCATTGTTTTCAACCGCAGACGTGCAGGAGAGGTCTCTAAAATGCCGCTGAAGGCTTTCAATGAAAGGGACGGCACTTCTCTCCATGAAGATGTAGCGATGGGCCTGAGCAAGTTTGAGCAGAAACTCTGCAGCCATTTCAGTCGAGTTGAGATCAGGGGGAAGAGGGGAAGAAAGGTTGCGGTTCTTCTCTCTCCTGATATGGTCGATGCCCTGATGCTACTGGTCAGCAGGAGAGGTACATGTGGAGTGCTAGACACTAATACTTTCTTGTTTGCTCGGCCAAACTGCCAGAGTTACTACAGAGGCCAGGACTCTCTGAGGGTATATGCAAGGGAATGTGGAGCTCAAAATCCAGAATTTCTCAGATCCACTCATCTTCGCAAGCACGTGGCTACACTCTCTCAAATCCTAAACCTGAAAAACAACGAGTTAGATCAGGTTGCTGATTTCTTAGGGCATGACATCCGTGTCCACCGTGACTATTACAGACTGCCAGAAGCCACTACTCAGCTTGCTAAAATATCAAAGCTACTGTTAGCCATGGAAAAGGGCTGCCTTCCTAATCTTCAAGGCAAATCCCTTGATGACATTGAGATTGAAGGTACGTCCATCCTAGCATGTTTAGCACAGCGGGTCTTTTAAACTCACAGGGAGGTTTAAGAAAAGTAATCTCTGAAATATGTCTTGTGTTCGTTGTCATTAGGAATGGTTTATAAATGGTGTGTGATTGTGTTATTTCACTTCTGAATGCAGATGTTTTTCATGTTCTGAGTTTTATTTTTCATTGAAGATGAGATCATCATGACGGATTCTGATGACAGTGATCCTGAAGAAAGTGAATCTGATGATGAGGCTCTTGCTGGAGCTGCGGGAAACTCCAGTAATGCTGGTATGTGTCAGCTAAGTTTTTTTTATTTTTAAATCATCAAAGTCAAAAATTATATTGGGTAACACTTTATTTTAGGGTCTCTAAACTACAGTGGTTTGAGTGTTGGCCCCCTTCCTGATTTCTTATTTTTTTGCATGTTTGTCACACTAATGTTTCAGATTATCAAACAAATTTAAATATTAGTCAAAGGTAACAAATTTAAAAGTAAACACATGCAGTTTTTAAATGAAGGTTTTTATTATTAAGGGAAAACAAGATCCAAAACTACATTGCCCTTTGTTCAGAAGTGCCCCCCCCCCACCACCTTTGAAACTGGTTTATCACACCTGAGTTCAGTTTCTCCAGCCACACCTCTTCACAGTTAAGAAATCTCTTAAATAGGACCTGTCTGATAAAAAGTGAAGTAGACCAAAAGATCCTCAAAAAACTAGACATCATGTCGACATTCAAAAATATGCAGACACAAATGATAAAGAAAGTAATTGAGATCTATCAATCTGGAAAAGGTTATACAGTTTTGGGACTCCAATGAACCACAGTGAGAGCCATTTTTCACAAACTAAAAAAAGTAAAAAGTTTATTTGATTAGTGTTTTTTTACGATACAAATCATTGCAAAGCAACTTCACATAAAATTAAGTTTCTACACTATTTAGTAGTAGCTTATAAGTGGTGACTGTCAGTTTATGTGCATATGACAGGAATCAGACATAATCAACCAGACGATGAAAACTATTAACAGCAATTATAATGTGATTGCATAGTAAGCAGCAATATTTGTTAGTTCTGTATGTTGGTTCAGTGTTAACATCATCTGAGTTCCTCTGAGGGGTCAGCATCATCTCTTCTCAGGTGTTCTGGATCCAGACTGGTGCTTGTGTAAATCCTAGTTACCACAGGATGAAGATCCAGCAGAAACAGAGAAACAAATTGAGGCATCATTAGCATAGCTGCTGTTCCAACCAAGTACAATTAATTAGTTTAACCCAAGCTAAATTTGATCAGATACAACTGCAGTCACAAATTATGAGATGCATTATTGCTAATTGAAAAATATGTTTTTAATCTAGATTTAAACATAGAGTGTGTCTGAACCCCGGACATTATCAGGAAGGCTATTCCAGAGTTTGGGAGCCAAATGTGAGAAAGCTCTACCTCCTTTAGTGGACTTTGCTATCCTAGGAACGACCAAAAGTCCAGCGTTTTGTGACCTTAGGGAGCGTGATGGGTTGTAGCGTGGTAGAAGGCTAGTTAAGTACGCAGGAGCTAAACCATTTAGGGCCTTATAGGTAAGTAATGATAATTTGTAACTGATACGGAACTTAATAGGTAGCCAGTGCAGAGACTGTAAAATTGGGGTAATATGATCATATTTTCTTGACCTCGTAAGGACTCTAGCTGCTGTACATGGTGGTGGTAGTGTCATGGTCTGCTTCTGGACCTGGAAAACTTACTGTGATAAATGGAGAAATCTGCTGTTTAACAAAAAATCCTGAAGGAGAATATCTGGCCATCTGTTGTGACCTCAAGCTCAAGCAAACTTGGGTTCTGCAGCAGGATAATGATCCAAAACACAACAGCAAGTCCACCTCTGAATGGCTGAAGAAAAACAAAATGTAAGAGTGGCCTGGTCAAAGTCCTGACCTGAATCCTATTGAGATGCTGTGGCGTGACTTTAAAAAGTTGTCCATGCTTGAAAACCCTCCAATGTGGCTGAATTACAATTCTGCTTAGATGAGTGGACCAAAATTCATCCACAGCGCTGTAACAGACTTTACATTTAATTGGAAGTTATCGCAAACACTTGATTGCAGTTGTTGCTGCTAAGGGTAGCCAAACCGATTATTAGGTGTAGGGGCAAACATTTTTCACACAGGGTAATGTAGTTTTGGTTTTTGTTTTCCCTTAATAATAAAAACCTTCATTTAAAAACTGCATGTTGTGTTCATTGGTTTTCTTTGACTTATATTTACATTTGTTTGATGATCCGAAACATTAAAGTGTGATAAACATGCAAAAAAATAAGGAACCAACACTTTTTCACACCGCTGTAGTTTCTTATTAGTGTGCGTAGTAGTAGTAGTAGTAGTAGTAGTAGTGGTGGTGGTGGTAGTAGTAGTAGTAGTAGTGGTGGTGGTGGTAGTAGTAGTAGTAAGCACTTATTAATAGCTTATTTTACATGACCTTATTCTACATCCCTAATCCTACCCAATACCTTAATGTAACAACTATCTTATTTACTTTTAATAAGCAGAAAATTAGGAATTTGAGGGAAAAGTTGTAGTTAATAGTGTTCCCTATTATAAAGTGTTACCTTGTATTATATTAGTCCAGCATTTATAACAGGATATTACTAAAATATATATATATATTATTTATTTTTAATTAAATTTATTTTTTTAATGACTGTTTGTCTGCAGGTGTTCAGAAGATGCCCATTGAGAGCACCACTGAACTTCCTGAAGGTACCAGAGGTTTAAATTGCAATGGCACCATCAATGTTGCAAAGCACATGAGCTCTCGTAGAGTTAGAACTCACTAAAGTATGTATTCTTCTGTACAGAGAGTGAGAGTGAGGCAGAAACTGAAAACCCACGGAGAGGGCAGAAGGTGTCCTGGTCAAATGCTGAAGTTACAGCTGTAATGAAACATTTTAAGGGCCACATAGCTAAAGGAAAACTGGCCACACTGACTGAATGCCAGCAGTGTAAATCTGCTGAGGATCCTGTTTTGGTGAGACGCAGTGCACAGAACATAAGGGATTTTGTAAGAAATCGAGGAATTAGCTTAAAAAGGAAAACCCAAAGCAAGTGATGTTACAGTACATTTTGTGTGTTCTTGATGCCATTCAATTAACATTAGCACTTTGGCTGTTGTTTTTATTTCCCATAGTGCAATACTGTTATGGCAGCAGTTCATACGAATATCTCCTTGTAGAAATCAAGGTTGACTGTTAGTTTGTCAAAAATTACAAAATTGTGTCAATTTCTCATTGATTTTTGGATGACCTGTCCCTTAAAGAGAATTTAACTTCCAGAATGAAAACTGTCATCATGTACTAACCCTCCACTTGATCCAGACCTGCATCAGTTTCTTTCTTCTGTTGAACACAAAACAAGATCTGTTAGTATCTGAACAGTTAATGGGCATCATTGACTTTCATAGTATTTTTTTTTTTTTTTCTTCGTACTATAGAAGTTAACGGTGCCCATCAACTGTTCATAAACTAACAGATCTTGTTTTGTGTTCAACAGAAGAAAGATGCAGGGCTGGATCAAGTGGAGGGTGAGTACATGATGACAGTTTTCATTCTGGAAGAAAACCATTCCTTTACAGATAAATCTGTTTCTCTACACATCTGCAGCATGTATTGTGTGCTCAGAGAGTTAATCTCATGTACACTGTGTGTTTAGTGAGGTACTTACAACATGAGGATTGCCTTTTGATTTGATTTATAGTTTTTTTTTTTTTTTTAGTTGGTGAATTACACTTAATTATTTGATGTTTGTTTTGTGTGGCATTCCTTTTTTTTTTTTTTTAAGATTACCCGTTTAATTAATTGGCGAATTTGACAACATGTTTATTTTTATTTCACAAATTTAAGTCATTATTAAAGTACTTCTAAAACACATTGGTGTCTGTAATGTTGTGTATTGTGTTAAAGATCCTGTACTCTTTAACCACCTCAGTCTTAGTAATGCAGCATAGGGACATGTCTGTGTGTTGTGTATGGGGTCACGTACCTGTAAAACACATTGGTCCCTGTAATACAGAGAATGGACATGTTTTGTGTATTGTAAAACGAGTGTCCTCATAAATCAATCGGACCCTATAAATACCAATTATGTAATGGGCGGGAACATTATAGGAGGGGCGTGACAGTCCTTGTGTACCACCAAAATATCATATTGTCATATTATCAATTCTATTGTGTGTAAAGAAAATCCAAAGTGATATTTGTGTTCTGCAGAGTAAAACAAATTTTTTGATAGTTTTATCATCTCTGTAGGACACCGGGAAAGGGGTGTCCCCTTAAACCACCATCCAACTGGTTTGGCCATCAGAGTACTGCTAAACCACAAAAACCAGTATGTGTGTGTGTGTGAGAGAGAGTGTGTGTGTGTGTGTGTGAGAGAGATCAGTGTGTGTGTGTGAGAGAGAGTGTGTGTGAGTGTGTGTGTGAGAGAGAGAGTGTGTGTGTGAGAGAGAGAGAGTGTGTGTGAGAGAGAGAGAGAGTGTGTGTGTGTGTGTGAGAGAGAGAGAGAGAGAGTGTGTGTGTGTGAGAGATCAGTGTGTGTGTGTGTGTGTGTGTGAGAGAGAGTGTGTGTGTGTGTGTGTGTGAGAGAGATCAGTGTGTGTGTGTGTGTGTGTGTGAGAGAGAGTGTGTGAGAGAGAGAGAGAGAGAGAGAGTGTGTGTGTGTGAGAGAGATCAGTGTGTGTGTGTGTGTGTGTGTGTGTGTGAGAGAGAGAGTGTGTGTGAGAGAGAGAGAGAGAGAGAGAGTGTGTGTGTGAGAGAGATCAGTGTGTGTGAGTGTGTGTGTGAGAGAGAGAGTGTGTGTGTGAGAGAGAGAGAGTGTGTGTGAGAGAGAGAGAGAGTGTGTGTGTGTGTGTGAGAGAGAGAGAGAGAGAGTGTGTGTGTGTGAGAGATCAGTGTGTGTGTGTGTGTGTGTGTGAGAGAGAGTGTGTGTGTGTGTGTGTGTGAGAGAGATCAGTGTGTGTGTGTGTGTGTGTGTGAGAGAGAGTGTGTGAGAGAGAGAGAGAGAGAGAGAGTGTGTGTGTGTGAGAGAGATCAGTGTGTGTGTGTGTGTGTGTGTGTGTGTGAGAGAGAGAGTGTGTGTGAGAGAGAGAGAGAGAGAGAGAGTGTGTGTGTGAGAGAGATCAGTGTGTGTGTGTGTGTGTGTGTGTGTGTGTGTGTGAGAGAGAGAGAGTGTGTGTGTGTGTGAGAGAGAGAGAGTGTGTGTGTGTGTGTGAGAGAGAGATCAGTGTGTGTGTGTGTGTGTGTGTGTGTGTGAGAGAGTGTCTGTGTGTTTATCTACATTTGTGTTTTTATTGTAGTCAGAACAATCATTTGTATTATTTCTATTATAATGTTCTTTCAGTTGAAAAGTTCTTTGTGAATCATGTTTGTGAAAAGTACGTCATTAATATTTCTCTGTTGTTTTTGTTCATAAATAATAAAACATGATGAGAAAATGAACTTGTTCAGATCTGAATTGATGTTTGTATCGTGAATATAATCGATTCCTCACAAGACTGACATGAGCTTCAGGAGAGTTTCTGACATTATACAATAAAACATTCATCATAGCATTTCATCAAATATATTGTGACTAAACTCGGTGATAAAACATGTATAATCTGCTGATTTGATAATAATAGCAACTACAATATTATTTCTATTAATTATTTGAATTATAACAAATCAAATAAATATTATTACAATAATACTATTGTACTCTTAAATAAAGTGTGTATGCATGTATTATTATTATTCATAAAAATTATAAATAAATATTAATGTATTTTTATATATACCAGTTTTAAAAAATGTATTGCAATAATTATATTGCACTTAAAAATAAAAAGTCAGTATTTAATAATAAAATAAAATGATTATTTCGGTTATTACTATAATTGAAATATTACAAATATTATAAGAAATAAAGAAATTGTATATTATATTTGTCAATAATATATTATTTATATTATAATTAATCAAATAAAAAATATCCCAATAATATTACTGCAATATTTATTAAATAAATATTATATTAATATTATATTTATTTTTATATTTATATTTATTTATTTAAAGTTTATTAATAAAAGTATTAAAGTACAAAAAAAATTGTTATTATTATTAACTAAATATAATTTTTACGTCATTTTAAATATACCATTAAACAAATTAATAAAAACTCTTGCAGTGATCATAACGCACTTTAAAATAAAATGTCAGTATTTAATAATAATAATAATAATTTTATTGTTATATTATAACAACAGATATAATTGCAGTAATCCTATCATACTTTACAATAAAAAATATTTAATAATAACCAAAATATGAATTATATTTTTATTATTTAAATTATAACAATTATTGCTACAATAATCCTGTTCCACTGTAACATAAAAAGTGAGTGTTTTAATTCTGTTACTACTAATAATAATAATTGTTGAATTTGAGTTTATGTTTCAACAGTTGTTATTTCCTTATAATAATAAAATAAAATTAATATTTTTGTTAATATTATTAATAAATAATGACTTTTTATTGAATAAACAGTGCAATAATATTAATGCAATGACCGTTTTTAATCGTAATTTAAATAATACAGTTATAATTAATATATTTTCTTTAATTTCTTTCATTGTTATAATACAAGTAAAATCAATATTTTATTATGATATACTGACCTATTTACAGTAAATGTAATTAAGTTTAGCTGATGTAATTAAAACAGTAAACTGAATATCTAGTTAATAATATTAATAACGCGTCTGGTTTGTTTTCAGCAGATTTATAAACGCTTCTCATCACAAATGTGTGAAGATGGTTGAAGTGTGTTGTGTGTATGTTATGTGTGTTATAAGAAACTCAAACTCTGTTCATTCATCAAATAAATCCATCTGAAATCTGTTTGAAAACGCTGCATGTTTTTACAATAAACTGAAGGTGTTTTGGTGTAAATCAGCTGAGCGTCTGTGACGGTGAGATTTGTGTTTGTAGAGATAACAAGATTTAAATGATAATAAATAAAAAAATTTACAATTGCTGTAAAATAAAAAGTAAGTATATTTATTCTACTACTATAACAGTTATGTTATTATCTTATAATAATAAAATAAAATTCATATTTTGGTTAATCTTAATAAATACTAACTTTTTAATGAATAAATGTTGCAATTATAAAATTTCTGATGGATTTTTTTATTTTTGTCATTCAAATAATTTAATTTAACAATTAAACAAAAAAAATTGCCATATGTATAAATATTTTTAATAATTAAATTTATTATACAATTACTATTTAGGTTATTATTAATAAAGACCCCTTTTTATTTTACAGTACAATTTGATTATTGCAATCATAATATGTTTATTTTCTCATTTGTTATAATTATAATTAATAAAAAATATGACAATATAAAATATTTTGGTTAAGTGTATAATAACAATACTATTATTCATATTATTATTAATAAATACTGACATTTTATTTTAGAGTGCAATATGAATACTGCAATAGCTTTAATTGATTTGTTTAATTGGTATATTTAACATAAATTAAGCATAATATTTAGTTAATAATAATAATAATATAAACTTAATAAATGCATTAAAAATGGTAAAATTGCTGTAAAATAAAAATGTCAGTTCTACTACTACTACTACTACATATTTTATTTTCTATTACAATAGTATAATTTTCAATTGTAACAGTTATTGTCTTACAGTTTATTGAAATAAAATTCATATTTTGGTTAATATTATTAATAAACACTGACTTTTTATTGAATAAAAATTGCAATAATATATTTAATGGATTTTTTATTTTAATTTAAATAGTACAATTATAATTAATAAAATATATTTTTTGCACTCTTAAATCAAATATCAGTGTTGTAATACTAATAATAACCAAAATAATAACTTAATTGTACTATTTTATTATAACATTAAAGAAATGTTATAAATGCAGTAATCCTATCATACTGTAAAATAAAGTATTTAATATAAACCAAAAATATTAATTATGTATTTTTATTATTTAAATGATAAGTTACTACTATATTAATCCTGTTCCATTGTAAAATAAGTAGTTCGCATTTATTATTATTATTGTTATTAATATTATTATTATTATTACATACAGACTTAAATGTTCAATAGGATTATTGCAATAGTAAGATTTTATTGATCTGTTTAATTGTTATAATTAACACTAAAGTAAAATTTATATTTTGTTGTTGTTATTCTTTTAACAAACTATTATTTTACTTTATTTTAAATATATATTAATAAACAAATCAATAAAAACTCACTATTGTAGTAATCATACTGCACTGTAAAATAAAGTGTCAATATTTAATAATAGTCATAATAATTACTATCATTATTGTATTTTTATAACAAAAAATAAAATAAAACATTTAATATTTAATGCTTACCAAAATAAATTATATATTTTTAAATTATAACTATATATATATATATATATATATATATATATATATATTTATTATTAACAAAATATTATTTTTATTTTATTTTAAATATACTAATAAACAGATAAATAAAAACTCTTATTATTGCAGTATATGAAAGACTAAACCTGCAAAAACAATAAATAAATACGCAAACAAATAAATAAATGTGTGTATAAATACATCCATTCTTGTTTCAATGCATATACAAATAATTAAATGTGTGATGAAAATAGCCAAATAAATAAAATAAATTGGTGAGTAAATGGGAAATGTTTAAGGAAATGTTAAACTCATCTCAACTCTTTTCTTTTAATCCCTCATTTATTTCTGAATGTATTTTCACATGTATCAACCATGACTCGGTCGCTCGTGTCATATCTGGGGGCGTGGCTTTCCCTCTGACAGGAAATGAATGTAAATCTGTAGAGCTGCGTAAAGTCACTTTTGCTGAGATCAGTCCACACAGATGAACTCGCAGGGGCTTCAAGCTCCTCAATATATATAGTCCACATTCATGATAATGTGGGGCTTTATTTAATATTACTTTTCTTGCTGAATTTTACAGTTACCTGGTTTCACAGACAAAGCTTAAACCTAATCCCAGATTCAAATTTATGTTTGAGCTGTTTTAATTGAAAGCAACTTGTTCTGAAGCATCTTAAAATATCTCAGTGCTATTGTTTTGTCTCTACTTAAATGTCCTAATTAAACTAAGTCCTAATTCTGTCTTAAAGCCCTGTCTGTAAACCAGGCCTGAATGTATGAAAGGGATGTTGATGTTGGTTTATTTACACGGGTCTCAGATCTGGATGGATCTTCTAAATGACTTGAAAGAGAGTCAACTCTTTAATGGCAGTCATGAGCAAATATGCTTGGTGCGGTTTGTGTTTTTAAGTGTTCTGCAGATGGACCTTGTCTCGTTGTCGTTCTGGTAAACCAGATGCAATGTACGCTCTTCCACACAGGTTGGTATATGACTATATGAAATATTAAACTTATTTGCATTTTATAATGGAAATGTTAAAACGATAGCTAACACAAAACTTCAGTCTCTGCCATCATGTACTCACCCTAATGTTAGGCCATGAGTTTTACTTTCTTCCATGGAGCACAACGTGGAAATATTATGTATGTATTATGTATATCACCATTTACTTTCATTCAATGCTTTTTCGTAAAATTAAAGTGAAAAGAGACTGAGGCTAACATTATATTCCACAGCAGAAGGTCATTTAACTTTGAAATAACATGAGGTTTAGTACACTGTTATTTTTAATATTTTCAAATTATTTTGAATTATTATGAATTCAATACAAATTAACCTTTATTGCTCTCAATACTGTGTCTTGAATGTTCATACCAAACAATATAATGGTAGACACATTTTCCTTTTTTACTGGAAGGTTTAATGGGAGAGAATGTGGATTTCTTGTCTCCCAGGAAGACTTTTTCATTGAACCTACTATTAGTTCATGTGGAGATGAACAGCTTCAGGCAAACGTTGAAGAACTACATACTCAAAGCTGTCTGACTACACCTCACACTTGGGAGACTGGTGTGGAGGACTATATAACTTTAAAGAGCATCGCCCGCATTTAAACTCTGGTTAGTTCAGAAACGTTTATTATGAAAAACATAAACTGTTAAAGGGATAGTTCACCCACAAATAAAAACAGTCATAATATACTCAACTGCATGTTGTTCCAAACCTGTATGAGTTTCTTTTTTCTGAAGGTGATATTTTGAAGAATGTTGTTAACCAGACACTTCATGATACCCACTGATTTACATAGTATGAAAAAAAATGTATGTTTGGGTGAGCTGTCCCCTTACATTGTTCTACTCCGTGCAAATCAAAACCAGGTGAGTTTTTGGATACCAAAGTCCATTACATTCATAGCTTTTGGAGATTGGCAATTTGATTGTGTTGGCACAGGTGCTGTGATGGGAAATTAAGAAGTGCAGTCAAAACTCAGTCGAGCTGAGGCAGAACTGTTGAAGGAGAGAGTGAATCCAGTCCTGTAGCAAACATCAGGATGATCCTGAGGAAGACTCCAGTTTCTTGTTAAAGAAAAGAAAGAAAAGAAAAGAGGTAACAATGGAATATTATGAAATATGTACACAACAACAATAAAATGTGACGTTATCCTTTAGCTCCAGTGTTAAGTCTCTCCAGTATCCCAGGATCATTGTTTCTTCTTGTCGTCTGGTGCTACCAACTTCACTTCACTGATTCTTGAAGACAGCCTCCAATGATTCAGCTTTAGTTTCTCCACACTGTAGCACATGTAGGGTCTGAATGCACTTGGATGTTGTTCCAGGACATGGATGATATCCAAGGTGGAAAACCATCCCTAAATCTGGAAGCCAAACAAGATCACAAATACAATAATAACAATAATATGAAACAATTCATGTGTAAATTAGAAATCAACTTACCTTTGTACGGAGTACTGATTATACTCTGTATAATATGTAGCACTGTGTGAAATCCTTCAATCCTTCTACACTTTGTGGTTTAATCAAAAAAAAAGGCTGGCACACTTCTCAATGAGCGTGTTTAATTCATCTAATGAAGCTGCGCTGGATATCTGGTCAATAGATTACATAAAAACATTCAAAGGGAACACATTTAATTCTAATAATCTTTTCAAAAAGCCAGTACAAAAAAGATTTTAAACTGTTAATCCTTGATCCATAATATTTACGGGAAAAAAATATTAAAATAAGCTAAAATTAAAGTTGAATGCACCTCGGTAATACTTTACAATAATGGTCCATTAGTTAGTGTTAATTAATTAATTTATTAACATGAACAAACAATGAATAATACAACTCCTATTGCTCCTCAACCACAAACTAACCAATTGAAAGCTGTTGGTCATACTTCAGAAAACAAAGGTATAGTCTACATTCATGATAATGTGGGGTTTTAATATTACTTTTCTTGCTGAATTTTAAAGTTTCCTGGTTTCACAGACAAAGCTTAAACCTAATCCCAGATTCAAATTTATGTTTGAGCTGTTTTAATTGAAAGCAACTTGTTCTGAAGCATCTTAAAATATCTCAGTGCTATTGTTTTGTCTGTACTTAAATGTCCTAATTAAACTAAGTCCTAATTCTGGTTTAATCAAAGCCCTGTCTGTAAACCTGGGGCCCGTTCTTCGGAGCTTACGGACCTGTTGCTATGACAGCAGCTCCGGGATGAGCTTCGAAGAACCAAACGATCCAAGATCATTGTTTTCCCTGTTTGAAGAAAGGACATGATGAGCACAGGATGTCTGATAGTTTTTTTGGAGACAATGATGATAAAGTAAAGTACTACACAGGGCTGCCAAACATGGGGACCTTTATGGCCTTGCTAAGTTTTTTGGTGCCTCTCATTTCAGACCAAAAGAGTAAAGTTCTTAGTCCATTTCAAATGCTTCTCTTAAGCTTTATGCGCCTCAGACTGGATCTGCCTGCACAACATCTAGCCCATCTCTTTCGTGTTTCCCCAAAGACAGTATACAGAACATTTCAGGAAATTGTGTCATTTATGTATGCAAACCTGAGCCGTTCCATCATATGGCCAGATAGAGACACTTCACAAAAAATGATGCCTCACCAATTTGTGGAGTCCTTTGGACGCAGAGTAGCAGTGATCATTGACTGTTTTGAGATTTTCACAGAGAAACCATCAAATCTAAAAGCACGTGCTCAAATGTTTTCCAGCTACAAACACAACCACACTATGAAGTATTTGATAGGTATTACACCCAAGGGATCTATTTGTTTTATATCCAAAGGGTGGGGTGGCCGTACAAGTGACAAACACATTACAGAAAATAGTGGTTTTCTTGAAAAATTGTTGCCAGGGGACATTGTATTGGCTGATAGAGGTTTTGATATAAAGGAAAGTGTTGGCATGTTGTGTGCAGCCTTTACAAAGGGTTACTGTCAGCTAGCTGCAAGAGATGTAGAGGAGACACGAAAAGTAGCTCACCTAAGAATCCATGTTGAAAGAGTGATTGGAAATATTTGTCAAGAATATAACATTTTAACAGGAACCATTCCCATCAACATGATCCTCCCATGTGAAGGTGAGGATATCACATTTTTAGATAAGATTGTCACTGTCTGTTGTGTGCGCTGACAAACCAATGTCCAACTGTAGTGTAGTACAGTGTTTTTCAACCCTTATTGCAATCTATTGCAATGTGCTGATGCTTGATCCTGCTTGACCAGCCTTGCATTAACAATAAAACATGTATGACAACATTCTTCATAAATTTGTTTTTATGTTATTCACTTTGACAGCTAAATGAAGTATGAAAACAATACTTGCATATTTTGACAATTACAAAATTGATAACTGCAAATCAGTGATGCACATGAACAGAATATTATATATTTATTATATAGTTTATATATTTGTGAATGCAAGTAATCATTACATGAATTAACATGAATTAACTTTTAAACTTTAAACATTAAAGTGCAGACACTCACTTTAGGTCATGCCTTTTTGTAGCATTTTATGTTCTACAACACATTTTTGATAACCTGTGTTTGTAACTGTGTTTTTGATCAAATGTGTTTGTAACCTGAACTGTGTCAACAAGAGAGGAACAGTTATTATTACTAGAAGTGTCTAGTAATACTTTGATAAAATCTGCGTGTGTTTGCTTGAAGGAAAACATCTAACATGTGAGACATCAGCTTGGGCTTATGTGGAACAACCAGAACAGATCCAAATGTCTTCTTTGGCAGGTGCATGTTGTAGCCCCACACAAGTGAGATGAAACCACACAATTGTGCAGTTTTGCTTGTCACAGGCTACCATGTCGTCCTTGCTTTCTGGCCCACGGCAAATGCACCACAACTTCTCAACACTTCTGCTGGTCCTGCCCTACTTCTGTACTATTTTAGAGGTCTCGTGAGTTTTCTCCCCATCTGGAACAGGAATTTGTTTAAGTGCAGTTTGTTGCAGTTTATACGGTGTCCTCCCATTTTCCTCATTTTGTCTTCCCCATGCAGTAGCAGGACACTGGTTTGTAGAACTACTGTTGGGGAAACAAACTGCTCTCACTGTAGACAGCGCAGGGTTGTCAAAGTCAGACACAAAGACTGAATGCATTTTGTATGCAGTGTTACGTCCAGTGACGTATTCAATTGTGTTGTCTGTATTGTTGCATGGTCCTTTTGTTGTTTCTCTCTTGCTCCGTCTCTCCTGCTTCTCTGGCTCCTCCCACTCTTTCCACTCGGGCAGGTAGCTGATTGCCTTTTCCAGCTGCATCTAATTACCAACCGAAGGAGAAGCAGTATAAAAGCTGAGCAGGAACTACAGAAGATGAGAACTTTTCTCCAGAGCATGTCCTTTGTCTAGCCTGGCCTCGTGCAGTTTGTTGTAGCCTTTTGGGGTTCTGTGTAGTAAACTTCATTAATCTGAAGTACTGTTGATTTAACTCTGTTGTTTGATTGTTACCCTTTTTGGAAGCTGTAGGGAGGTGGGTGCCTTTTTCTTTTGTCCCGTACATATTTTTCTCCTGGTTTGAGGATTAGATAGGGAGTTAGTGTATAACTTTGTTGTTGATTTTATTTTCATTTGACAGGTTTAGAAAGAATCTAATTTCCAGAATAGACACCCTTTTGTTTGTTATTTTGGCATTATTCCCCCTCCTGAAGTTTTGCTTCCCTCTTAATGTTATTTCTTTGAGAATTGTTAACTCCCAGCATTCACTGAGCTGTTAATAAACCTTTTTTTTTTAACAGCCACCTTGTTGTTGTTGCTATGCAGGGGCTTGGGTAAATGCTCTTCCCAAACACTAATATTGTTACGTTACTGTTAAACCCCTAGATGCATAAGACGTAACATATTTTGGGGGCTCGTCCGGGATCGTTAGGTAGTAACTTTATTTATTGTGCTTTTGGAAAAGTATCATCGAGCTTTGGTTTTCTCTTTTTTGGTGGTGAGGGCAGTGTAGTGTAGTAATGGAATTTGACTTAATAGAGTTTACGCTTGCACCTTCCACAGATGTTTATAATCGATGCAAAAAAAAGGATTTGTTATTGATTGCTGATTTCTTTAATGTTACTGTGCCTGGAGGTGCTACTAAGCAGGTGGTTAAGGATGTGCTGTATGAGGAGTTAGTGACCAGAGGTATTTTGCCTGATGATTCACCGCCTGATGTGTCAAGGGAGGATGTAGCAGCTGGAGAGGCATCTGCTTCTAGTCCATATCTTGCCACTGAATATCGACTAGATCCGATGATTGAGGTTAAGTTAAAAGAGCTTGACTTGGAATTAAAAAAACAAGAACATGACATTAAAGTAGTACAACTCCGTACTGTCGAAGTTGAGGCAGATAGGGATATTAGGCTTAAAACACTTGAGATTGAAGCTGAGAATTTGCGGAGGAAGTCTGTTCAGCCTGTTCCCCTTCCACGTACGAGAGCTCCCTCTTCACCAGCATTTGGTGTTGCCCAGTTACAATCTAGTACCGTTAACTATGATTCAGTGTGTGATACCCAGTCAAACTTTGATGTTGCAAAGTATATAAAACTCATACCACCTTTTAGAGAAGCTGAAGTAGACTCCTACTTCATCACTTTTGAACGCATTGCCATAAAGTTAGGGTGGCCGAAGGAGATGTGGGGTCTCCTCCTGCAATGTAATTTTGTAGGTAAGGCACAGGAGGTCTGTTCTTCACTTCCGATTGAACAGTCTCTTGATTATGAGATGGTCAAAGCAGCAGTATTAAGAGCATATGAGTTGGTTCCTGAAGCCTACCGGCAGCGCTTCCGGAACTTATTGAAATCAGCCAAACAAACATATGTAGAGTTTGTGCGGGAGAAAAAAACACTTTTTGAAAAGTGGTGCCTCGCCAGTAAGGTGACGAGTTTTGAACAGTTGCAGGAACTTATTCTATTGGAAGAATTAAAGTATTGTGCTCCTGAAGCTCTAGTTGTTCATTTAAATGAACAAAAAGTAGGCACACTCTCTGAGGCAGCTGTGGTTGCAGATGAATTTGTGCTTACCCATAAGACAGTGTTCCCAGTTTCACGGCAGTCCAAACATCAGTATTTGAACTTTGAGCAATCGGGGAAGGAAACTTCAAATGTTCAAAGGGAAGGGGCAGACAAGGGTCGTAAGGCTGATGTAAGGCGCTTCGGTAGTAAACGTGTATGTTTCTATTGTTTGGATTCAGGGCACCTGATTTCTGATTGTAAAGCGTGGAAGCAGAAGTATGCTGCTGGGAAATCTAAAAGTGTGGCGTTTGCTCAGACTGTTTCAACTCCTGAAAGCTGTTCCATGCCAGTTAAGAGTACTGGGTACGAACCCTTTCTCCTTAATGGTTCTGTTTCCCTTTGTGCTGACTCTCTGGGTAAGCCTATCTCCATTCTAAGGGACACTGGTTCAACCCAGTCATTCATTCTAGCTGATGCATTGCCATTCTCACCAGAAACGTACTCCGGTATGGATGTGTTGGTCCGGGGAATTGAATTGGGATGTGTTAGGGTGCCATTGCATAGGGTTTATCTAAAGTCTGATTTGGTTACAGGTACCGTTCCTCTTGGTGTGCGAACTGAGTTGCCTGTGGATGGTGTGAGCCTTATTTTGGGGAATGACTTGGCGGGTGGTAAGGTTTTTCCATCCCCGGTTGTTGTAGATAAGCCGAGCATTGAGCATGATATTGCTGCTCATTTCCCTTCGGTTTTCCCTTCCTGTGCTGTAACTCGTGCACAGGCTCAAAAGTGGGAAGAGACCGTGAACCTTGCTGACTCGTTCCTGAGTCCAGCAAAAGATTCTCTTGAATGTACCCTATATATTAAACCTCCAGCCTCCTCTACTGATCCTGAAAACTCTAACTCAGAAGCAGTAGATCTGAAATTTGACAAAGATCATCTAGTTGCTGCCCAAAAATCTGACCCATCTCTAGAACCCTGTGTTGAGGCAGCTGTTCCGTTGGCTGATTCGTGCAGTACTAGAATAGCTTTCTTCTGGGAAAATGGTGTTTTAATGCGTCGTTGGAGGCCACACAAAGTTGATGATGCTTTAGCTGTCTATCAAATAGTCTTACCCTCTGATTATCGTCCTCAAGTATTGCAGCTAGCCCATGAGCATCCCCTTTCTGGCCACCTTGGGGTTAATAAAACCTATAAACGCATTTCCCGGTATTTCTTCTGGCCTGGATTGAAATCTAGTGTGTCCAGATTCTGCAAGTGCTGCCATGTTTGCCAAATGGCGGGTAAGCCGAATCAGACCATTCCATCTGCTCCACTACATCCAATTCCAGTGGTGGGAGAGCCCTTTGAGCGTTTGATTTTGGATTGCGTTGGGCCACTTCCAAAATCCAAATCGGGACACCAATATGTTTTAACCCTGATGTGTGCTGCAACTCGGTTCCCAGAAGCCGTGCCACTCCGTACTCTTAAAGCCCAGGCCATTGTGAAGGAAATAGTTAAGTTCTGTTCAACATTTGGACTGCCTAAAGTTATCCAAACAGATCGTGGTACCAACTTCACTTCCAAGGTGTTCTCTCAAGTTTTACAACAGTTAGGAGTTGATCATCAGCTCTCCAGTGCATACCATCCAGAGTCCCAGGGGGCGCTAGAGCGCTTTCACCAAACCCTCAAAACAATGCTACGTGCGTATTGTATAAGTACTAATAGAGACTGGGCTGAAGGTCTGCCATTATTAATGTTTGCAATCAGGGAAACTGTACAGGAGTCATTGGGTTTTAGTCCTGCAGAGCTGGTGTTCGGGCACACTGTCCGGGGGCCCTTAAAACTGCTGAGAGAGCAGTTGTTGTCCAAACATCCTGTGTCTAGAAACATTTTGGACTACGTGAGTGCTTTCCGGGAACGTCTCCATAAAGCTTGTGAGGTGGCAAAGGCTCATTTGGTGACCGCACAGTCCAAGATGAAGTTGCGTTATGACAAAACCAGTGTAAAACGTATCTTCCAACCTGGTGATTTAGTTTTAGTTTTGCTTCCTGTTCCAGGCTCAGCGCTGCATGCTAAGTTTACAGGTCCTTATGCCATTGATAAGAGACTTTCTGACACAGATTATGTGATCTCGACTCCAGATCGTAGGAGAAAGAGTAGAGTGTGTCATCTGAACATGTTAAAGGCTTATGTCACAAAAGAAACCTCCAAAGCTTGTGTTGACACTGTTACATCTGTAGTTGCTGCTACTGAGCTGTCTGCAGCATATTCTCCTGTGGAGGATAACCTGATTGTACATGAAGACCGAATGTCCTTTACACGTCTAGACAATTCAGCGGTCCTGAATGACTTGGATGCATATCTTGCTCATTTGCCAAATGACCAGCGAACAGATATCATTGAGTTAATGAGTAGATACCCTACCCTGTTCTCCGATATCCCCAGCCAGACTACCGTCCTCATGCATGATATTGATGTAGGTAGCTCTGCTCCTATAAAACAACACCCCTACCGTGTAAACCCTCATAAACGTGAGATAATGAAGTCAGAAGTTGAATACCTACTGCAACAAGGTTTTGCTAAGCCTAGCCAGAGCCCCTGGAGTTCCCCATGCTTGCTCGTTCCAAAGTCTAACTCAACCCATCGCTTTTGTACTGACTACCGCAAAGTGAATAGTATCACCAAGCCTGACTCTTTTCCTCTTCCCCGAATAGAGGATTGTGTTGATCGCGTCAGTTCTGCCCGTTACGTCACCAAGTTAGATCTCCTAAAAGGCTACTGGCAGGTGCCCCTCACACCGCGGGCCTCAGAAATATCCGCTTTCGTTACCCCTGACAACTTTCTGCAGTACTCTGTTATGGCTTTCGGGATGCGAAATGCACCTGCGACCTTCCAGCGCTTAATGCAACAGGTACTGTCGGGAGTAACCAATTGCGAGGCCTACTTGGATGATGTGGTGGTCTATTCTGCTAGTTGGGAGGAACATCTGAATAGTCTAAATCAAGTTTTCTGTAGGTTATCTGGGGCATCTTTGACCTTGAACTTGACTAAGTGGGAGTTTGGTAAGGCCGTAGTTACTTACCTTGGTAAGAAGGTTGGCCAAGGGCAGGTGAGGCCAATTGAAGAAAAGGTTGCTGCCATACTTAATTTCCCCACTCCTACTAACAAAAGAGAATTGAGAAGATTTTTAGGTATGGCTGGTTACTACAGGGGGTTCTGTAGAAACTTTGCTTCTGTGGTTGCTCCGTTGACAGATCTACTTAGTACCTCTAGGAAATTTGTGTGGAGTCCAACATGTAACTGTGCTTTCAGTGCTGTTAAAGACTTGTTGTGCCATGCCCCCGTTCTTTCTGCTCCAAATTTTGGGTTGCCCTTCAAATTGCAGGTGGATGCTAGTTCCTCTGGGGCAGGGGCTGTACTACTGCAAGAAGATCTAACTGGTGTAGAACATCCTGTGAGTTATTTCTCCAAGAAATTTACCAAGTGTCAAAAACAGTACAGTACAATTGAGAAAGAGGCCTTGGCCTTACTGTCAGCGTTGCAGCACTTTGAAGTCTACCTGGGGGGTAGTTGTACTCCAGTGGTAGTTTACACCGATCATAATCCACTAGTATTCCTGGGGAGAATGTGTAACTCGAATCAGCGACTGATGCGGTGGTCCTTGATCATCCAAGAATATAACCTCGAGATTCAACACCGAAAAGGTACAGAGAATGTTGTAGCTGATGCACTGTCTAGGGTGTATCATTTAGATGAGTAAATTGTTGATTGTGTGTTGTTAAACCTTAATTCATGAGTTTACAAATGTTTATGGGATACTATTTGTAACTTATGGGTGGGGGTGTTACGTCCAGTGACGTATTCAATTGTGTTGTCTGTATTGTTGCATGGTCCTTTTGTTGTTTCTCTCTTGCTCCGTCTCTCCTGCTTCTCTGGCTCCTCCCACTCTTTCCACTCGGGCAGGTAGCTGATTGCCTTTTCCAGCTGCATCTAATTACCAACCGAAGGAGAAGCAGTATAAAAGCTGAGCAGGAACTACAGAAGATGAGAACTTTTCTCCAGAGCATGTCCTTTGTCTAGCCTGGCCTCGTGCAGTTTGTTGTAGCCTTTTGGGGTTCTGTGTAGTAAACTTCATTAATCTGAAGTACTGTTGATTTAACTCTGTTGTTTGATTGTTACCCTTTTTGGAAGCTGTAGGGAGGTGGGTGCCTTTTTCTTTTGTCCTGTACATATTTTTCTCCTGGTTTGAGGATTAGATAGGGAGTTAGTGTATAACTTTGTTGTTGATTTTATTTTCATTTGACAGGTTTAGAAAGAATCTAATTTCCAGAATAGACACCCTTTTGTTTGTTATTTTGGCATTATTCCCCCTCCTGAAGTTTTGCTTCCCTCTTAATGTTATTTCTTTGAGAATTGTTAACTCCCAGCATTCACTGAGCTGTTAATAAACCTTTTTTTTTTAACAGCCACCTTGTTGTTGTTGCTATGCAGGGGCTTGGGTAAATGCTCTTCCCAAACACTAATATTGTTACGTTACTGTTAAACCCCTAGATGCATAAGACGTAACAGCAGTAATTCTCCCAGTGCGCAAGTGAAACCAAGATGAGCATTTGTGCTGCTTTCTGGTCTGTCTATCAATGAACTCAGCCTGCTCAGGTGTAACATTTACTTTACTTGCTATGGTTTTGCAGTACTGGCGCAAGACAGACAGTTCACTGCCATCCATTCTTTTATTGCGTAGCCTTCGCAGTGAATCTGGTGCTGAGAACGGCTGTACTGGGACTGTAAAAGCGTCACAATAAACAGGCAAAGTTGACAGAATTGCAGCTTTTGGAGATACTTTCTGCAGTTGTGCAAGATATGATTCCCACTGCTCCTGTGCTGCAGTATTGAACCTACACATATTCGATGAACCCTTACGAAAATTAACCATGGTTTTACTACAAATAAAACCAAAAAACCATGGTTACTGTAGTTAAACCATGGTAACCACAAATTAACCATGGTTTTGCTATATTAACCATAGTTTAACCATGGTATTTGTAGTAAATCTGTGGTTCTGCAAATGGCAGTCAATACACCAAAAAACCATGGGTTACTACAGTTTTACTATAATAAAACCTTGGTTATTTTTCGTAAGGGAAGTCCTTAAAGCAGGTATGCTTGCTACCTCACCATCCAGGAGATTATTAAGACACTTTCTTTTTGCTTTTGCAGAAGTAAAGTCTATTCTGTGTCTAGGGTTGTAACGATATACCGGTATGACGATATACCGCAATATAAACATGTACAATAATCATACCGTGCACATTTGCTTATCTACGGTATTGAGAGAAAATAACAAACACAGAATCTCACCTGCGCCTAGGCAACAAAGTTCCACCTAAGGGGCAGTTTATATATCGTGCCTAAAACACGTGGAAAATGTTAGACGAGCTGCTTTCTGATTTTTTCCCAAAGCCTTCTGGCACTTGCGCTCTTGAGGCGTCTGCCATTGTTAAGCAACAATGACCCGCTATCTCCATGAAGACGCGGATCCCAGCCGGCATTTCAACGTTGATTCAACGTTGAAACAACGTCAGGTACCATGGTTGAATCAACATTGAAAAACCTTTCGATTTTGCGAATTGGATCAACGTTGAAATCACGACGTTGGTTCACCGTTGAAATCGTGACGTTGATGTACGGTTGAAATCACGACGCTGATTCACCGTTGAATAACCTTTCGATTTTGCAAATTGGGTCAACGTTGAAATCACGACGTGGATTCACCGTTGAAATCGTGACGCTGTTTCACCGTCTTACCTGCATTATGGGTGAATTAGGGTCGTGCTGCAGACCTGGGATGAAAGCTGAATGAGGTGTTGATTTTGAAAAGTTAATCAGCATTGATGACACGACGTTGTTTCCCTGTCGTACCTTGCACCGTGTATAAATACACCTAGATCCTAGTTGGCATTTAGATCAACATGGTACATGCAAGGCTAAAAATCTAATGACTGGCAGCAATGGCTTTACAAACAACTTCAATAAACTACCACATGCTCAAAATTGTCAAACAGCAGTTAAATTTTGGAAACATACTGTATAAAACAGATGAAAATAATCCCACACTTTATTATGCAGAGTATGCATGGAGGTAATGCTAAAAACATGTAGTAGAACAATCCAAATACAATAATATTTAAAGGTTTTTGTAAAATAATTCGGCACAAAAATGCATATTTTTTTCAGCACTTGCAAGAGAAACCCTTGTACCTTTATGACTGAAACCAGTGGATCTTTTATTTTGGTGGAAAACTACAGTTTCTGTCAAAAACATGTTTTAGTAATGTGTCTCATTTCAAGTTGTGCACATTTGTGCAGTGAAAATGTGTTGCACAGTACGAGCAGGGAACCTTCAACCAGTTGATTTCTAATGGGAACCCCCCCGGACTGTGTCTTCTTTACCGTGGGGAATGCAGAATGAGATTTCTACCGCAGGGCACTCTAAAATGTTAGAACCAGCAGCCTTAGTGTATACAGTGTGGTTGTGCTTCGGGTGATCCTTGAAAGTGTCCCAGCGCTAGGTCCTTTCTGACGCCGTCCCCTCCACTCTCTCCCACTTGTGCACTTTCTGTACCGTCCTGTATAAACATTTACATTTAATCATTTAACAGACGATTTTATCCAAAGCGACTTACAAATGAGAACAACAGAAGCAGTCAGGTGTACAAGCGAACAACAACAGTATACAAGTGCCATGACAAGTCTCAGTTAGTCTAGTACAGAAAGCATAGCCAGGTTTTTTTTTTTTTTATATATATATGAAAGACAAGAAAAGATGGAAAAGTGCTAGCATTAGTTGGTTAAGTTCCGGTGAAAAAGATGAGTCTTAAAATGTTTCTTGAAAATGAGTAAAGACTCAGCAGTTCGGATTGAGATTGGGAGGTGATTCCAGCAGCTGGGCACAGTCCAGGAAAAGATCCGTGAGAGTGATTTTGAAGCTCTTTGGGATGGCACCACAAGGCGTCGTTCACTTGCAGAGGGCAAACTTCTGGAGGGAACATAGATTTAACCAATGAGTTTAGGTGTGTCCACAATGTTTCACAATAACTTTGATATTGTGAAATATATTTAACTGAAAACTGAATGCAAAATAAATCACACGATATTTTCACTTTACAGTTCAGTAACAGTGAGGTTGGAAACAAAGTGGACAACACTATTCATTAAACACTTATTTAATGTATTCAGATGAAAATTTACAATATTAACAAATTATTCACAAGCAGTGTTTTCAGAGCCCCCAGTTACACTGTTTTAATCAAAACACTAGTAATACAGTGTAGAAAAACAAATAAAATCTAATTCAGTAAATTTTTAATAAACTAAGTACAATCAAAACCTATCACAAAAGGTCAAAGCATCTCTAGCAGAAGTGACAGTGCAATGTAGCAGATGAACAATTTCTTACCAATGTTTCAAGAATAAACTGGATCCTGGATGACTCTACAAGGGGAAAGAAGAAATAGTTTACTGAAAAGTTCTTAAAAAGCAGGATTTCATATTATACCATTTCTTTAAACCACTGGATCTCAAACTTTTTATACCAAGTACCACTTCAGAAAATATTTGTTATTAAATATTAAGTTGCACCATAATGACCAACATTACATTTCAGCAGCGTAGTAGGCCAAACTATTCAGCTACAGGTCTACAGTTAAAAAATGAGGCAGTTTTATTCTAATAAGAATATTAATTGTTGTCAGACACTTTACCATGGGAAATACAGTTTGAACATTAACACTACAACTGTGCTTACATACACAGGTAAATGAAAAAAAGTTTAAATTAAAATGTAATTTTAAATGTAATTATGTAACAAAAGTCACAAAACTTTACTTTACTTTAACTCTAACATACTTAAATGTGCAAAAAAAAAACTTACTCAAAGATTAAGTTAAAATGTATTAACATTAATTAGTTTAATTTAGTGATTCACCTGCATAACAACTAGAGGGGGCCTGACACTTTGAGAACCATGGCTTTAAACAATCCTTTTATTTATTTATTCATTTTCATTAATTCATTAAAATTATATTATTTAAAAACTGACATTTGCACTTATATGTTTCAGAAAACACTTTGAAACTATTATAAGAATACAAACATATATAACACACCTAATGCATGGGATACATATCAGGAAAATATGGGAAAATCTCTAAACCATCTCTAAATCTCTCTTACCAGCAACACATTAGGTGAGCATCTAACTTGATCAGCTGTGATAAAGCAATGCAAAAATAGACACACGGGTATTTATTTATCTGCAGGTTACATGTCCTTTAAACTACCCATTTGTAAACTCTGGTAATACTTTACTATTTTCAAAAGATAATAAAGATAACGTTAGCGATTATCTTACCTCATTTTGCCAGGATGTTTTCAGGACCTCGCAGAACACCTGACCCTTCTTGTGTTCACAGTTTTTGTTCTCCATTGACATGTCACGACTCAAATTCGCTCAAAATAAATAAAAAATGTACAGGCAAATATGAAATAATTCGGGACCGATAGAGCAGTCAGTTTTAACGAGCAACAGCTCACAGCCGCCTCACTCACAGAAAGACGACAATAACGGTCATATTTTTAAATGTAGAAAGGCGCGAACCGATTCATTGTCCAGTTTCCTGAATGACAGCCAGATTAACCAATCATGATAGAAGTAATAAAATAAAACTACCAATGGGAGTTGTTTCAGTGTGATAAAGCAGCGAAATGTATATAGTTTTATTGTTGTTGATGATAATATTTAACATATACCTTTAGATTTTAGAATAGGTGTCATGACTAAAATATTTTAAAATGCTATTAAAATAATTAATTTAAATAATTTAATGTAAATAATTTAAAAGCTTGTTAACCTTTTTCTACCATTTAGCATTAAACATTTTTAACGTTGTTTCATTAAAACAACTGACCTTATTTCAGCCATATTTCAATGTTGAAAGTTGGTCATGTGCTGGAAGTTTTTCAACAGTTCATCTTTAAACGTTGAATCAACGTTGTTTCAACGTTGAAACCACAACTGTCCTTATTTCAACCATATTTCAACATTGAAAGTTGGTCATGTGCTGGATGTTTTTCAACCATTCAGCTTTAAACGTTGAATCAACGTTGTTTCAACGTTGAAACCACAACTGACCTTATTTCAACCATATTTCAACGTTGAAGGTCGGTCATGTGCCGGCTGGGAACTGACAAGCAGGGAATCAATGACTTTTGCTGCTGTTTTCAAAGATTTCGGTAAGTTTAGATGAGAGCATTTGACAGGTCTGTGAAAGGTTTGCTGTGTTTTATTTATTTATTTTAAATGGGTGACTGGAAATAGGCTCATTTATTTAGCCTAAAGTTAAACATATAAACTAAGTTAACTGTTAATCGGTGACATCACTTACATCAGCGCGACAATAAACTGAATCATGTGTTTTAATGTCTCATGGTAAACAAATATTGACATAAACTATTGATTTCAGCCTTTCGGGAGAGGAAAAAAACCTCAGCAACAGGGGAAGCTCCAAGATTTAGCAATTTCTGAAGGCAGAAGAACTGCGAAAGCTTCTTAAATTTTTAAGAAGGCTTTGACATCCACAAGTAAGCTATATTAAATAAGAAAACCTAGAAACAAATTCTGTTACGTTACGAAATAGTTTTCTTTATTTTCTTCTTTTTATTTTACTCTCTGCTTTAGCTTGGTTCCTTGTAATAAAACTGGTATTGTACACTAAATATGGTTGTCTCTGTGACAAATTGCTTATGTTCCTATATTCTTCAGTGATAATGACCTGCTACACCCCAGAGTCCTGTCAGACTACATCTACAAAGAACACTGAACCATACAGTTAATAACCACAAATATACACTATTGTTCAAAATTCAGTAAGATATTTTATGTTTTTGAAAAGACATCTCATGCTCACCAAAGCTTTTTTTTTTTCAGGAAAAAAATTCAAAAGAACAGCATTTATCTGAAACAAAAAAAGTGACACTCACTTTTCATCGATTTAATGCATCATTGCATAGCATTTTTTCTTTTTAACTAAACTATTAAGCTTTAGTGAGGGGCGTGGTTCATCCTGCTGCTATTGGGAGAAGCATGCACAAGCTCTCAGTCCAGTCTGTTTTTCCACCTTGCCGTTCTCCGGTGGCTTTTTACCCGATCTCTCCACGCCAGTTACTGCAATCAGACACAGGTGTTTATTAGTGTATACATACTAATACATGCTGTTTTAAGACCTCAGGATGTCATTCTTGCTCCCAGTAGTATGTGTATGTATTGGCTGTAACTAATGGATACCTGTTCTTCAGCAGCATAGCAGTTTTAATTTGTCAAGAACTAGCATTAACATTGTCTCTGACATGACAGACTTTAAAGTGTTACTGTAGAACTTATTCATCCATAATGGTTGTCAAGTGAAATTGCAACTTGTTTTTTTTTTTTTTTTTTTACTTACAGGAGTCCTGTGAAACTAACTGGAATCACATTGAAGCCATCATTTCAACATTCAGGAAAAGACGATATAATCATAAACAGCTACAGCAAGATTTCAATCATCCAACAGTTGTCATTTGCTTTTGATGATGGTCTGAGAGCCACTAGTGAAACCAGAACCCTAATTGAAATTGCTAGTGATGTCAGGGAGTATCAGAGGGTAACTTTTACTTTTTTTTTTTTTTTCTTGCTGAAAAGTTTAAAGTTTTGCAGATGTTAGTTAAAGTAGGGGATATGAGGTTTATCCCTGAATTTACTGAGGTCTGTGTTAAGGAATGAGCATTTGAAACTGTTTTCATTGTCAGAGGTGACCATCCAAGTCAAGATACTCTCTCTGCTTTGAGAAGCAGACCCTGACTCGAAGTCAGAAGCAAGTAATGAGGAAGACCTGTCAAATAGCTGACAAGACTTCCAGCATGGCTTTAAGCGTGTGGGGTGATAGCCAGGTTGATGTTGGAAAGTGGTACGAGTTACAGAACGTGTCAGTCCCGCAGTTTGACATGAAGCCATGCATTTGGACCACTTTGCAGACTGAGATCAAGGATCTGCCTGACTTGGGTAACTGCTTTCAGAGCGATGAACATGCCATTATCACCATTGAGGGAGACATAGTTGACACTACATACAAATGTTGTCTTTTTATGAAATCTCTCGGCTCAATTTTTCGATTTGTGTTCTTTGTCTGAGTGGCAAGGTGTCAGGTCCAGTGTTGGGAAGGTTACTTTGTGTTCTTGTGTAACTTTTTGTTACATGTGTTGTGCGCATGTGTAAAAATGGCGGAAGTACAGTATTGTTCAAAATAATAGCAGTACAATGTGACTAACCAGAATAATCAAGGTTTTTCGTATATTTTTTATTGCTACGTGGCAAACAAGTTACCAGTAGGTTCAGTAGATTCTCAGAAAACAAATGAGACCCAGCATTCATGATATGCACGCTCTTAAGGCTGTGCAATTGGGCAATTAGTTGAATTAGTTGAAAGGGGTGTGTTCAAAAAAATAGCAGTGTGGCATTCAATCACTGAAGTCATCAATTTTGTGAAGAAACAGGTGTGAATCAGGTGGCCCCTATTTAAGGATGAAGCCAACACTTGTTGAACATGCATTTGAAAGCTGAGGAAAATGGGTCGTTCAAGACATTGTTCAGAAGAACAGCGTACTTTGATTAAAAAGTTGATTAGAGAGGGGAAAACCTATAAAGAGGTGCAAAAAATGATAGGCTGTTCAGCTAAAATGATCTCCAATGCCTTAAAATGGAGAGCAAAACCAGAGAGACGTGGAAGAAAACGGAAGACAACCATCAAAATGGATAGAAGAATAACCAGAATGGCAAAGGCTCAGCCAATGATCACCTCCAGGATGATCAAAGACAGTCTGGAGTTACCTGTAAGTACTGTGACAGTTAGAAGACGTCTGTGTGAAGCTAATCTATTTTCAAGAATCCCCCGCAAAGTCCCTCTGTTAAAAAAAAAGGCATGTGCAGAAGAGGTTACAATTTGCCAAAGAACACATCAACTGGCCTAAAGAGAAATGGAGGAACATTTTGTGGACTGATGAGAGTAAAATTGTTCTTTTTGGGTCCAAGGGCCACAGGCAGTTTGTGAGACGACCCCCAAACTCTGAATTCAAGCCACAGTACACAGTGAAGACAGTGAAGCATGGAGGTGCAAGCATCATGATATGGGCATGTTTCTCCTACTATGGTGTTGGGCCTATTTATCGCATACCAGGGATCATGGATCAGTTTGCATATGTTAAAATACTTGAAGAGGTCATGTTGCCCTATGCTGAAGAGGACATGCCCTTGAAATGGTTGTTTCAACAAGACAATGACCCAAAACACACTAGTAAACGGGCAAAGTCTTGGTTCCAAACCAACAAAATTAATGTTATGGAGTGGCCAGCCCAATCTCCAGACCTTAATCCAATTTAGAACTTGTGGGGTGATATCAAAAATGCTGTTTCTGAAGCAAAACCAAGAAATGTGAATGAATTGTGGAATGTTGTTAAAGAATCATGGAGTGGAATAACAGCTGAGAGGTGCCACAAGTTGGTTGACTCCATGCCACACAGATGTCAAGCAGTTTTAAAAAACTGTGGTCATACAACTAAATATTAGTTTAGTGATTCACAGGATTGCTAAATCCCAGAAAAAAAAAAATGTTTGTACAAAATAGTTTTGAGTTTGTACAGTCAAAGGTAGACACTGCTATTTTTTTGAACACACCCCTTTCAACTATTTGCCCAATTGCACAGCCTTAAGAGCGTGCATATCATGAATGCTGGGTCTTGTTTGTTTTCTGACAATCTACTGAACCTACTGGTAACTTGTTTGCCACGTAGCAATAAAAAATATACTAAAAACCTTGATTATTCTGGTTAGTCACATTGTACTGCTATTATTTTGAACAATACTATATATATATATATATATATATATATATATATATATATATATATATATATATATATATATATATATATATAATTTTTGTAAGCTATATACTAGGGATGCACCGAAATGAAAATTCTTGGCCGAAACCGAAAACCGAAAAAGAGAAAACCAAGGCCGAAAACCGAAACCGAAACACCGAAAGAAATTATGCCAATTATTAGTACCATTGCATTTATTGCTATGACCGTGTACTAACTTTACTAAAATTAAGACATTGCAATTGCATACATTAATATTAAAGTTTCAAAGATAATTACAATTACATAACTTATTAAAAAAAAAAATACATAAAAATACATAATTACAAATGATACAAATATTTATTAAGCACATTGCAACAATGCACAGTATAAAATAAAATTCAAACTAAAAATGTATCCCACTCATGTGTATATTTAATAATAATGTACAGGCTTACTGGCCTGCAGAAAGGTTTTAAAATGAACAGTTCTCTCATAAAAACAAAGTGCATTTAGGTGAAGTGCATTTGAAATTTTCTATGTAGGACTAGAAAGTGCATTACTTCTCCAGTTGGCAAGACTGTTATCACTTCTGGGGATGGGGACTTCAGACAGATAACCATCTAGCTGTTGAGCAGTTGAGCTTGTCATCTGCCTGACATTAGAGAAATATTTGAGAGAGTGTATTTAAATAGGGCCAGGGCATAAATAAACATTTTTTTTCAAATTAAAGCAGAAATCTAGCAGAAAATCTAGCATAAATATGGCTACAATCTGATATTATGTATGTGTGTGTGTGTATATATATATATATATATATATATATATATATATAGTAGCCTAAAGAACAAAATAGCCAACGTATTATTATTATTTGAGGCACTTTCTTGCAGAATTCCACTGAACATATCAGACAGCGATGGTGCATGCCACTCATCTGGTGCAGAGACGAGTCTTTTTTTTCTGCGCTCTGATCTGTCTCCTGTGCTTGGCGCTTCTCCGTCTCCACGCGGGTTCTCCGCATCCAGCGCGGCCTGGATCATTTCTCGTGCGCGCTGCCTTATTTTCGCATCCAAGTAATGGTCTTTATAACGCGGATCAAGCACATTCGCGATGAAGTGCAGAGGATCCGAAAAGATCTCAGTGAGACGTGTGCTAACAGACTCTATAAGACTGTACTTTTCTTTGTTTTTACTTCGTGTTCCGTCTTAATATCTTTATTAGGAGACGTTTTAGTGCTGCGAATAAAGGAAAACGAAGAGAGAGAATGTTCTCACTGGTGTTAAGTGAATGTCGCGTGGAGCTAGTGGTCTTTGCTATGCAGGTGCACGTGCAGGTCGCGGTTTCTGTTTGCGTCATCACAACATTTCGGCCGTGTTGTTTCGGTGATAAAAGTCTATCGGCCGAAAACCGAAAAGGCCATTTTCGGCCGAAAATTTTCGGTGGCCGAAATTTCGGTGCATCCCTACTATATACATAATCTTATATATACAAAATCAGTATACATAATCTTCCATATAAAAAAAAAATCTTCCTTAGTGCAGCTTTAAAAATCATCACATATTAAAACACAGTTGTTTATCCTGTCCCATACTAAAATGTATTTTTTTTTAATTCTCTAGGGTGAGGCTGTCTCAGATTTATTTGATTCTTCTGGAGATACAGATGCAACGATAGTGAAAGGGAGGTTCAAATGGCAACAGATGATCCACTTCACAAAATTGGCACAGACACAGGAATGGACACAGTTCTCAAATCAACAGGCTCCATCACAAAGGCAGAGGCTCTGCTGCTGATAATGACTCATGCTGTCACAGTGTCTGGGTTGTGTTCCCTGGGTTTCCACTAGATGTCCTCCTTTCCCACTGTGTTTGTCACTTCATGAATCACATTCCTCACGTCCCTGCTTAATTATTGCACCCAGCTGTCACTAATTACCAATAGAGATCGACCGATGTATCTGTTTACCGATATTTTTCCCGATATTTAAGCATTTTTCCATAATCGGGTATCGGTTTTGTAATATCGGATTCGCCAATTTACGGCTCCATCTTGTGGCCGTTTTGAGATTTCCGCCATAGCAGCCCAGGCGTCTGAGGAGATCAGTTAACAACAACTCAGTGCACAGGTAAAGTATATGTTTTACTTGGTTTGCTTTAATTAATCAACTTTATTTAACATGACAGACATGCACAAATGAGATCTGAGACATAAATTCCTGATATAGTTAATTTATGCAGCTTGTTTCTAAACAATTGAGACGAACTCATTGAGTCACATAGTGTAATTCGTCATGTCCTGTCCCAATAAAGACTTTTACATGAATTAAATAAAACCGACATGAATGAGTGCATGTTGAAAATAAAAGCGCTGAATTTAATTCTCTATCTGTTGTATTTGCTCACCATTAGTCTAGAAGAGAAAGTTCGTTCATATTGCTTAGCAACTGACAGATTATCAGGATGCTTAAGCACGGCCACTGAATGAAACTTTTGACAAGATTATCTTGTTTAAACACCCTAGATTATATTATAATTTACTACATAAGAATTATTTCGCTAATACACATATAAATATAGCCTACCGCTTTGTGGAAATTAATTATTTATTATCTCCATGCGCGATCGCGGTTGATTAAGTTATAGTCAAACAGCACTTTGTCAGGTGGCATTTCATGATCTAACGTTAGATTGAATCTAGATCATAAAATGACAACTGACAAGTGCTGTTTAACTTTATATAGTCTCAGAAAAAAAAAAATAATATTGCTCAGCACCTGACTGGGTTGATGATCAGGAAGCCTCAAGCAGGGCCACTGCATGACATTTTTGACAAGATTATCTCGTTTAAACCCCCTAAATTATATAATCATTTGATTTACTACATAACCATTATTTAGTTAATACAAATCTAAATAAATGCAGCTCTGTGGAAATTATTTATTATCTCCACACGCGATCGCTGTTGAGTAGCCCAATTTGTTTTGTGTAAATGCATAGATAAGTTACAGCACTTTGTCTGAAAGCATTTCATGATCTAGACCGACAAACATAATAATTAATAACACTAGTTGGAAAATGCAATGATGTATGCTGTTTTGTTTGTTACTTTCCTGACAATGTTATATATTCCAGCTAATAATATTCAGTGAATTAAATAAAAATTACCCAGTGAATTATTCCTCACTCTTAAACCTATTAAATGGCACATAAACCTTCTAAAACTGTTTAAAATAAATTACATTTCTGCAAAGGTGATATAACTCCCCTGTCATTTATTTTCTCCATTTTAAAACATTAGACTTTTAACATTTATTTTACCTATTGTTAACATTGTTGCTGATAATGCTTATAAATCATATGTATAATTTAGATATAAATTATATAATGTAATATATTTTTTTATTGTAATTTGAAGATTTAATTTAACATGAAAAACTGCTAACTTTCAGCACTTTTTTTAAGATGACTGAAAGGAGGAAAAATCAAAGTGAGGTATGGACTTACTTCACTCAGCCAATGGCAGGAGTAGCAGTTTGCAAAGAATGCCAAATGAACATAAGCATGGGGTCAAAATCTACAACAACAAAAAATACCTCCAACATGTGGAACCACTTAAAGATACATCACTCAACTATCTTTGAAGAGGCAAATAAAAAAAGAGACGCTGAAGAGGCAAAGACATCCAGCCACATTCAAGCATCTCTTCCTATGATGTTTGAAAAGCAGACAAAGTGGAAGACGGCTGATGTCCGCTCAAAAACACAGGATGATTACAGAAATGATAGCTACAGACAATCAGCCTTTCACCATGGTTCAAAATAAAGGCTTCCAGAGACTCATGGCAACTACAGAACCAAGATATACTCTGAAGAGTGAGAAGTTCTATCGCACAGAGATGTTCCCCAGTATTCACAACAGTATCGTTGAGAAGGTTAAAGCACTGCTTAAGCCTGATAACGCAGGTTATAACTTGGCTTTTACCACAGACTGCTGGTCCGGTACAACTGAATCCCTAATGAGCTTGACATGCCATTTCATTGATGATCAGTGGATTCGCAGACAAGTAATTCTAAACACAAAAGCAATGATGGGATCACACACTGGAGAGTGCATTAGCAAGATGTTTTTGGGCATGCTGGAAGAATGGGACATTGACAAAGATAGAGTGGTTCTTGTTCTCAGGGACAGTGGTGCTAACATTGTTAAAGGTATGAGAATTGCTGAACTGCCTGACATGAGCTGCAGTGCCCACATATTACAGCTAGTTGTCAATGACGGCCTCAACTCACAAAGAGCTGTCCAAAATATCCTGTCAGTGCTGAAAAGCTGTGCTACACATTTTAATCATTCAGTACTAGCTAAATAGCGTTTAGCAGTGATCCAGCAGGATCTTGGGCTACCTGCACATGCCATCATTCAGGCTGTCCCGACCCGATGGAATTCCACCCTGCACATGCTGGTCAGGATGCAAGAGCAGAGAAGAGCTCTGAACATATATGCCAGTGAGCATAGTGGGTTCAATAGCCTGAGTGCTGATCAGTGGAGTATTGTCAGCAATCTTATTGAGACACTTTCTCCAGTGGAGGAGGTCACTCTTGAGATGAGTCACTATGAGAGTTCAGCATCATGCATCATCCCATCTGTCAAAGTTCTGAAGATGTTGCTAAGCAGTCAAGGTCCCTCCTCTCATGGGATTAAAACAATGAGACAGGAGATGCTGGAGAGTCTCACCCGACGGTTTGCAAAAGTGGAGGAGGTGAAATGTGCAGTCCTTGCCTGTCTTCTGGATCCAAGGTACAAGGCACATGCCTTTTCATCTGACACCACACTGTTGAATGCAAAAGTTTGGCTTGAGGAGGAGACAGAAACCTTAGAGCAAGACAACAACACACAAGGTGAAGGAACACAGTCAGATGATTCCAGTTTCAAAAAGGCCCCGTACAGAAGAAACCCAAGAAGAAACTGATTGATGAGATGTATGATACTCTGCTTGGTGCTACTAGTTCTGAAGTTGGTGGGTCTAGCCTTGAAAGAGAGCTTCAGCAGTACCTTTCAGAATCAGTGATTGATAGGAAGATGGGCAAGCCACTTGAATGGTGGAAACAAAATGAGAAAAGGTTCCCCATTCTTGCTCGTCTGTCAAGAAAGTTCCTTTGCCCCCCACTGTCTTCGGTGCCCAGTGAACGAGTCTTCAGTGAAGTGGGAGCCATTTATGAAAACAAACGAAGCAGACTTACAGGGCAGAATGCTGAAAGACTCTTTTTCTACACTACAACCTAGTTCTGCTTAATTGGGAGTATTAAGTTACACTACTAAATAGCTATGCACTTCTAAATAGCCCCCCGCCCCACCAATATGTTATAATCATTTTTGTGCTTTATTTTTTTTACCTGTTTTTTTTTTTTACCTCATCAAAGCTTTTATTTTAAAACAAAGACACTTAGTAACGGTGCACTTAAATTTTTTGGACTCAGACCCCTCTATTTATTTGTGTATAAATATAACGTTTTTTTTGTATGCAAGGAGGGAGTGATTGTTATAAATAAAATGGTTTGTTCAGCTCATTTGTGTTGTAATAATTGTCAAAAACAGAAGTATAACAGTAAATAAATATCGGTTCTGCATATCGGTTATCGGGTACATAAACATGCAAATAATCGTTAACGTTATCGGTTATAAAAAACAATATCGGTCGATCACTAATTACCAATCATCACACTCTGTCAGTTTCCCATTAGCGTTTGTCTCTCCTTGTGTATTTAACCCGGTCTGTCTTAGTATGTGTCACGGAGTCGTTGTTTATCCATGTCCGTCAGTTCGTGCCCTTGCCTTGTCTTCTTGTTTTGTTTATGTTTTGGATGGATGTTTCCTATTGACCCCTGCCTGGACTGTTTATGCTTTTTGGATTACCCATTAATAAAAGACTTACTCGCAATTGGTTCTATTTCCATGCTTCATTGGATCCCGGACGTGACAGAATGACTCCGTCACAGTAAGAACCAGTGGTATGTCTGCCTATGTCTCATCCCCAGCCACAGAGCGGGAGAGAGACGGTTTTGAGGGAACTCGCCTGGTGGTTTTCCGGGGGACCAGGGGAGGTTGCCGAGGAGGGAGTGGTCGAGAGGAGACTCGGCATCTCTCTCAACCATGGCCTCCCTTCGACCCGGGGCTCATGTGGAATGGGTCAGAGTCATGTCCAGCGTCATGGCCCAAGATGGCCACTAATCCAGCGCCACAGCAGGAGATGGCTGCCAGCCCAGTGCCACAGCACAAGATGGCCGCTAACCCAGCGCCAATGCCCAGGTTGGCCACCGATCCAGAGCCATGGTCCAAGATGGCCGCCCGTCCAGATTCATGCCCCAAGATGGCCGTCAATCCAGCGCCACAGCATAAGATGGTCGCCAGCCCAGTACCACAGCACAGGATGGCCGCCTGTCCAGAGTCAGAACTCAAGATGGCTGCTTGCCCAGCGCCGCTGCACGGGATTACAGTCACAGCTGACCCTCCGGAGTCGAGTCAGGTTCCTGTTGACCCTCCAGAATCGAGTCAGGTTCCAGTGGATCCTCCAGAGTCGAGCCAGGTTCCAGTGGACCCTCCAGAGTCGAGTCAGGTTCCTATTGATCCTCCAGAGTCGAGTCGGGTGTTCGTGGACCCTTCAGAGTCAGGGTTAGTCACCGTTGACCCTCCAGAGTCAGGGCTAGTCACAGATGACCCACCAGAGTCAGGGCTAGTCACCGATGACCCCCCAGAGTAAGGGCTAGTCACCGATGACCCCCCCCCCAGAGTCAGGGCTAGTCACCGATGACCGTCCAGAGGCAAGTCAAGTCACCGGTGATCTTCAAGGACAGAGTCAAGTAACCGGTGATCTTCAAGAACAAAGGCAAGTCACCACTGATCTTCATGAACCAATGCCAGTCACCAATGATCTTCGTGAGCAGAGTCAGGCCAGCACCGATCCTCTGGAGTTCAGTAGAAACATCAGGGGATTACCAGAGTTTCGTCGTCCCGTTGGTCCAGCCGCACGGACGTTTGCTCCGCTCTGGGGGGCTCTCGTCCTGACCACACGACTGTGGGGGTCTTCTGCTCCGCCCTGGGGGCCTTCCGCCCTGATCACAAGGTTGTGGTGGTCTTCTGCTCCGCCCTGGAGGGCTTCCGCCTTGACCACACAGATGTGGTGGTCTTCTGCTCTGCCCTGGGGGGCTTCCGCCCTGACCACAAGGTTGTGGTGGTCTTCTGCTCCGCCCTGGGGGACTCAAGTCTCCACCACACGGCTGTGGTGGTCTTCTGCTCCACCCTGGGGGACTCTGGCCTCAACCACAAGGTTGTGGTGGTCTTCTGCTCCGCCCTGGAGGGCTTCCGCCTTGACCACACAGATGTGGTGGTCTTCTGCTCTGCCCTGGGGGGCTTCCGCCCTGACCACACGGTTATGGTGGTCTTCTGCTCCGCCCTGTGGGACTCCAGTCTCCACCACACGGACGTGGTGGTCTTCTGCTCCGCCCTGGGGCGCTTCATGTTGTTTTTGCTTTTTGTTTTTGTGTTCACTCCTGTCCCTGTTCCTCTCTGTTAGCCTGGCCCTCCGTCCCTCCCCCTGAACCTCCTCCGGTCCACCTCCCTCCTGGTCTCCCTGGTTTGTGTCTGTCGTGGAGCGTCTGGAAGCCGTTCCGTAGAGGAGGGGGGTAGTGTCACAATGTCTGGGTTGTGTTCCCTGGGTTTCCACTAGATGTCCTCCTTTCCCACGGTGTTTGTCACTTCATGAATCACATTCCTCATGTCCCTGCTTAATTATTGCATCCAGCTGTCACTAATTACCAATCATCACACTCTGTCAGTTTCCCATTAGTATTTGTTTCTTCTTGTGTATTTAACCCGGTCTGCCTTAGTATGTGTCACAGAGTCGTTGTTTATCCATGTCCGTCAGTTCGTGCCCTTGCCTTGTCTTGTTTTGTTTGTTTTGGATGGATGTTTCCTATTGACCCCTGGACTGTTTATGCTTTTTGGATTACCCCTTAATAAAAGACTTACTCGCAATTGGTTCTATCTCCGTGCTTCATTGGATCCCGGACGTGACACATGCTGCTGTACATAACATTACTGGCTGTCAACTAGATGACTTGCTGAGACTGATTAATTTCCTTTTTGGTAATGATGTAGTCCCAGGGTCCAAACATTTGTTTAATAAGGTATTCAAGAACAACTCTAAGATAGTTGAGTTTCATCTTTACTGTCGAGCCTGCAAATGTCCAATTGGAACACAAGTACAAAACAGATAGAAAAATAGAATTGAATCAGGGTCAAAAGGAAATGATGATAATAGTCAAATTTCAAGCATCGCGTTAGTTCAGTCAGGTCATGTTAGTCATGCTTGCATCAGCTGACAGTCAGCTGTTCCTGACGTGTACCAATCCAGTCTTGACATCTATCAACTGCGGTCTATTTAAATTCCCATTATTCAGTGTCTCTCCATCGCATTGCTGCTTGCAATTAACTGATCGAATATTAAGCATATTTGCAGCAGCATTTATACATCTGTGTTCATACACCTGGAGCAATACGCAGCTAGAGCATGCAATCGCTCTAAGGACACGCCGATTAAGCCATGAGAACAGGGTTAAACGAGACCAGCATTCTCATGTAAGCGTTTCAATGGGGGTTCGCTGTGTATTTAGTGGCAAAATATCAATGTCACGTGTTTATTTCGAAGGATGTCACATGAACTGTGTTTCAGATGCACGCAGCTTCAAAAGCAGGCATTTATCGCTCTATGGCTTCTATACATAGGGTTATAAGAACGTGACAAAAATTTATATGTATACGTGACAAACATTTATATGTATTTTATTTCTTTATCCAGATTTAAAGATTCGGTGTACCACATGAGACGTTATCAAATCCGATGTGGTGTTTACACATGTTCGTGCTTCGATTTTGGGACATAAGTGGCTATGATGACATGTAAATTATCAGAAAAAAAAAAAAAAACGGGGTTGCATTAATATGTTTAATAGCTGCTCACACTTGCTTGGAATTAACAGACTAATATTGAACCTCTAGTGTTCATTCGTGTGCTCAGTGTGTATGTGATCGTGTTCAGGTCACATGACTAAGGCCGTCTTCTATCGTACTACTGGTGTGGTCGGGGCCATTAAGTGTATACCCACTTGTTTAGTTGCTTCGCAAAATCTGTAATTTACTATCAGGAATCGTAACCTTTAATGGTGTACCATACAGTTGAGAAACTAGTGATTCCTTTTTGTAATTGGTGCATTATCAGTTCTGTCATCTCACATTTCCCCGCCCATCATCTACTGAGTGCGCGTGTCCGCTGAAGCGAGAGAACTCCGCTCAAATGCCATCGGGAGCATTTCAGGTCCGGTTCAGTGAGAGCTGATCGCCGAAGCGAGGGAGTTCTCCCCCACTTTAGGCACCATTTCTAAATTACACCAAACTGCAAAAAAAGTGTGAGGCGGCGCTACGCACTGCATCCGCCAGCTGAATGCCAGTCTTCAGCGCAGCGCTGCAACGTAAAGTAATAAACCGCTTCATCCATTCAGATGTTACACAGAATTATTGATACTCTTGTGTCGCGTGACACATGAGAACATTAAAGGTTCTGTAATGTTGCTGGCTGAAAACATCCAGAATAATGTTAATGACATGAAGAGGAAAACTGGAAAACACCAAGGCATTGGTGTCTAAACATGCTGAGGCAATTCAGCAAGCGGAAATAACTGGAGCCTAAGACCTTCTTTAATGCAGCTCAAATGAATTGTATTATGATATAAAAAAAATAAAAAAAAATAAATAAATAATAATAATAATAAAAAAACATGAATCACGAGGGGGCAGCTTATGAATGCAGAGTGCTTGCAATGAGCTATCTTACAACATTTACAAATGGGTTTATGAATCTGTAATAATTCATACAATAACAAAATTTTGATCAAGTGTTTTCATTGAGCTATTCACTACCATAGGCTGCATAAGAAAACTGAAAAATGCTGCCTTCGGAGGTCGCATTCCAAGGTAGGAAGGCTTCAAGGCACGTCCGAAATCAATGTCAGCTTCATTTCCTGTCTCCTGAGATGACTTCATCTGGCCGGTTTTGAAGGCAGCATAGATGTATCCTTAGCTGTCTTTGATATTCCACAATCCCGTGTTCCATTCTGTGACAGTTAAGCCAAAAAAAAATAAAGATGGCGTCTGAAAGTTGCGGTCAGTGGTCAGTTTGTGTGTAAATGTATGTTTCTGAACAACGTTTTCCACTTATGTAATTTCTAGTGAGAAATTATTATTGCAGTTACGAAATATCCACTTAGTTATAACCAAAGCTCTGTATATTTTGATGTAGATCATTAAACCATTACTCCGCCTCAGAAGCCTTTCCGAAATCCGTTGCATGAGGTGCCTCTGGGAAAAAACGCTGCCTGCAAAGTCATTGAATGATTAGAACGCAGCCAGCAAGTCATCTGCCTATGTTTTCAGATGCAGCCATAGTGTTGTTTTTAAGCTGAAAAGCAGTTAATTGTGCTTCACTTATTACATCAGCTTTCTGCTCTGGTCATGAGATTCCAGATTCCATTCTAATGTTTGTTATTGTATAACTGGAGTTTTATTATCTTTGTCCACGATTTCCCAGTCTCTACTGTAATGTCAGTGTCTACTCATCACTGAATGCACAGCGTTGCCGACATCACTTTCCCATTCTGATGACCGACTATTGATGTGATTACATGGGTACAAGTAATTAGTAATTAGCAGTTTAATGTTTACATGGCAGGATTTTAATTTAGCTCGGTTATAGAAGGCTATCCTACCTCTCAACAGATTACCATTTCAGTTTAGGCATTTTTATTCTGACGGAGGTGTTTCTTTGGAGCATTTTCATTCATACTGGACGCCATTCTAAGTTTCCGAAGGGTGTAAGCTTCCCCTGCTGGACTACCACCCTCCATTATGCAATCTACAGCATTAATGCATATTACGTGTTCCTCATGCCGCAGCAAGGGGTCGTATGTATCACACCTTTGCTTAAAGGGGGGCTACAATGCTGTTTCATGGATTCAGAGTTGTTCAGTGTTAAAGAGATGGATTTTCATGCTAAATATGGCCAATTCGGATGAGTGGAGAAATCTTATTTCTGGGTGGTACAACTTTCGGTAGTTTTCGATGATGGATCTATGACGTAGACGATGGTGGAACTCCTTATGAGCATTTCTCTTGGGAAAGCATGCCCATGCACATCTCGACCAGAGGAGAGCGAGACCTCAGCCATAAACACACTTCATCAGGAAATCGTTGGCAGCGCTGCATAGGATTTGTTTGAGAATGTCTCCAAATAAGTGTGTTTTGGATGTGAGGGGAAGTTTACCACATTCAGCTTCTCAAAAAAACCTAGTGTTACATGGACTGTGGATGCAGTTGCTTTCCTGGGGCAGCAATGGAGTGTAGCAAGTGTTTTCTTCATTTCAGTGATGAATGTTTTCTAAACAAGACCAGGTGACGCTGGATTTGCACATAGTTTGCTATTAAAACATGGTGGAAGACCCCAGTCAGGTAAGTACAACTGTATCAAATTCTGTCTTTTGTTGGAAATCAGCACATAAGTGAATATATGTTATGGGAACAACACAAATCAGTATTATAGCTCCGCCCACAACATGCCTACAGGAGCTTGGTTTTCCAGAGAGAATTGGAAGCTGTATTTATGTTTTGCAGACATGAACAGGCTGGGGGCTTTTGGAGATGGGGATTCGTACTGCTCTGTGGGTACTCTGGATTGACATGAGATTTAAGCATTTTTAAGAAACATGCTTGTTACACATCCTCAGTTGCTTAAATATAAGTAGGTAATACCTATTGCTTGACAAATAAAAAAAAATATATATATTTTTCTAATTTTTGCCTATGTAGGAGATCCCTGTTTATTATAATTCTAATTCTAATGATGACATGAGTAATGATACATGGTGATATTAATACACATGCTTATTCTTTCTCTGTCTCTCTTTCTGCCCTACAGATGGCTGAAAAAGGTGAATGCTGTAGCAGCAAAGTGTGGGACTACTTCTGCAAATACTTTAGTATTATAATTTATTTACAGTACACACACAGACTGTTAAAACCAGCTTCAACGGGAAGAAAGTAAAAGTGTTAAATGTTTAAAACCAGACTGTTTTTTGATCATTAAAAAATATATACTTTTGATGTGCAATTGTTTAGTCATTGAGACTGTAATCTAAGGCTTTTTTTTTTTTTTTTTTACATAAATCCCTTCTGGAAAATGGTTTATATAGCCCACATACATAGAACAGGCAGATATTTTGCTATTGAATGTTGTTTAAGTGCAGTTTATAGGAAATGGGTCTAATATCCAGTTTATTTTCAAAATCAAAATATCAGCTTATAAATCGTCTCTTTTCGAGTTAATATCGACATCGGCCCCCAAAAATCCATATCCATATCGGGCTCTAATATATATATATATATATATATATATATATATATATATATATATATATATATATTTACATACATACACGCACAGATAAAAAGCTAAATGTTTTCACTTCATTTTCATTTTGGTTTTATTTCGGTTCATTCTTGGTTTGAAAAAAAACTTCAGATTCCATATGCAGAGCGAAATGAGAACGGTCCGGCATTTAGCAATAATTATTATTAACTCTGTTATTATTCTTGAATTTTTCAAACAGCTAACACTTTGCATTTTTTAATTATGCCTTATGTGTGAGCAAAAATTTAGTATTTTCTGTTTCAGCTGTTGGATCACGCTGGTGCATCACGCACATATCCATTAGAAACAGCAGCCGTTCACCGTGACACTCGGCACGAGCAGCAGTCCACTTTGGAATATTGCTAGTTATGATTTTTTTTTTTTTTTAGATACTGAAACACACGTGAACTAAAAAGGCTATTTTACCTCATGAATAATAGTTAAGCTTCAAATGGGCAACATCACGAATATGGAAATGTTTGGATTTCTCCCGAGTGAGAGAATGAGAGAGCCCAACCTTACCTTATGCTTAGCTTTAAATTATTATTATTATTATTATTTTGTTTATAGCTAAGCCTATATTATTATATACCGCAATTATATTTATCCATTAGAATTATATATTTTTAATTCTTGTTTTGTTCAGATACATTTATTAAATTTAAAGGATTTGTTGTAAAGTGAAGGGATATCCTGTTGGTACATTCGTCTGTAGCATTATTAGGCCAGCCATTATTATTTCTTACTGTAATAAAATGCAACTTATACATGACTTATATATTTTTTTCTTCTCACAAACGTAATTTTTTTTTAACGTGTTTTAAAAAATAATGCAGCAAACAAAAATAGGCGATTAATTCATTAAAATGTGTTACTCTGGGTTAATAATAATTCAAATTATTATATACTTCGGAACAGAGCCTCGGCCTAATCTAGGCTATCCAGGTTTTTTTTTTTTCATTGCATCTGAGAACGACATTCACTTCGTGTGCTCTGTGCAGATCTGCCTCGTTAAAAAAAGGTTTTAAATGCTTAAATTATTTCTATGAATTGATAATATGTTATCATGTTAATTCTTATAGAAAATAAGTGTTTATTCTTTAAGAAATAAGGGAAAAAAATAAGAGACACACCAGACACGACACACAGACACACAACAGCTTCTCTTTCCGTGAACTGATGAGTTGAAATAGTTTCCTGGATTTGTGTTTGTGTGACGTGTGCAAAACAGGTTTGTCGCAGGTTCAACTTTCCTGCTCCTGTAGAGCCAGATTCCTTTTGAGTTTAGTTTCAACACATTTGGCTGTTATTAACAGAGACACACATGTTCAAGTGTCAAGCAAGTCTCAAGTCACAGTACCAACAAATCAAGCAAGTCAAGTCAAGTCAGCTGCTCAACTCAAGGAATTCATGTTGAGTCCTGCTCAGGATCAAGTCAAGTCACAGTATCAAACATTAAATATCATATTTTTGCCACCCAACCTCATGAATAAAAAACTAAAAAAACCTTTCTTACACATTTTAAACAATATTTATTTAAATATAACATTTTGAATATATGCAAATTACTACTTTGTATACCAATAAGTCTGCAAGTAAAAATATTGCTAAAAATACAAGTTAAAAATATTTATCTCATATTTATGTTATATTGAGTTTGATCATCCTAGGAGATAATATTTAACAGATGTTTGAAAATGATTTTGCACTAAATATCTCCAGCAAAGACTGGTATTCAGTCTGGGAGCATGCTAAAGAGATACAGTGTGATTCACTACAAATCACCCCTTATGTATCAGAAAACAATTGATATAAAATATAGAAAAATATGGGCACCCAATTTGGACTGTTTCTTTCACTTTGCCTACATTGTTCTTGAAAACTATTGCTGTTAATGTTTATGTATCTTACCCTGTAACATTTATTTCTTTGATTTTATCTTTATAAGAACTAAATTGGCAGCTGTGCATTTAAGGTCTGCCTAAGTTTTTTGTTTTGTTTTTGTTTTCTGTTTGTTATGTTGGAACTTAAAATATGAAAAAAAATTGAATATATCAATATGAAATGAAATGATAGATCTACTCTATGACACTAATGACACCAGTAAGTGGTGGCAAATCACTCCTTTATCTCAGAAGCTTTCATTGAACTGATTCATTCAAAACAGTTGATTTGTTCATAAATGAGAAAGAATGGACCATTGAATTATTCAACCGATTTGTTCAAATACCTGGATTCTTTCAGTATTATTCGGTGTGTTGCTTAGAGATGTGCATAACTCTTTACCTGTGGCTTAAATGTAACTGTTGGCAGCTGCGCTGAAAATATTACTAAATATCATGTTGTAAATATAAAAACTCATACTAGGGCAATTTTGACAAGATATCTTGGATTTCGGGTGCAAGAGAAACATCACTGATCAATGAAACATTGTGGTTCCCTTTCGTTACTTTACTCGTACTGCATTGCTGACTCTCCTAACAGGATGGTAGCGCATCCACACGCAGCGGCTTTTCTCTGTCCCGTCAGAACGGTGTTTTCATGTTTTTTGTCTTGTGAGTCGCAGTGTTTTTGTATGTCGTCATCGTGTCTACCTGTCTTTAAGCGTGCAAATAGTCGTGAGGTTCTTCTGGATGTCGGCAAAACCACATTTTTAGAGTTAAACTCTGCGCACACGGAACATCTGCGGGATCTCGGTCTGCTCCGGAGTCCTACATCATCACCGACCCCTACTACTGCATCTCGCCCACAGCGGAGTAGAGCTGAAGATCTGTGCCAGAACCAGAGAGGACCCGATGGGACCCGACGGGCTCCGGTAAATGAGCGGTTATGTGATGTGTTTAGATTAGCGCGAGAAAGATGCGAAAATAGATGCTGAGTAGGTGTAACGGAGGCTTGCCTCTGGCGATTACGTTTTAGTTGTTTAAAATGAGAATAATGAGTGATTAATGACACACCATCACCATCATGATTACAGCTCTACAGCGGAGGCGCCACAAGCTGCATGAGAGGAAGCAGAAGTTTTTTATGTGTTCACGGAAACATGGCTCAGCAACAGTGTTTCAGACTGTGCTATTCAGCTTGACCAGCTGATGTGCTATTGAGCGGACAGAGCTGGCGGGCTATGTGTTTTTATAAATAAAGCGTGCTGCCGCGATGCTGTTGTTAACTGCAAACACTGCTCACCCCTGGTGGAGTTTATGTTTATTAAGTGCTGGCCGTTCTATCTGCCGATATACTGCCATACTGCTCGTTTGGGTTTACATTCCCCCAAAACAACATCATCAGCAACAGGAATGACGCACTAAATGAACTGCACCAGCACATCAGTGAGCAGCAGACAGCACAGCCCGATGCTTTTCTCATCATAGGTGGGGATTTCAACCATGCTGACTTAAAGAGTGTGTTTCCCAAAATACACCAACACATACACGTTCCAACACGAAGTAAAAACATTTTAGACTTTGTTTACACTACATAGAGAGGAGCTTACAAAGCCCTCTCCCTCCCCCACCTCGGAGCCTCAGACCACATCACTGTCATGCTAATGCCTGCATACAGACCATACAGTCTGTTCAATACACCACTGATATCCAGGAGTAATCAGAGACTGTCACTGCCTACATCAACAAGTGTATTGATGATGTAACAGTCACAAAAACCATCACTGTCTGAGCCAACCAGAAGTAGTGGATGACGTCTGTTTCACACATACTCCCTCTACAGTATGTATGCGTTGCGTATTTTTTTACGCACCCATGTTAACGGATTCCAGCGTATATACTGTGTGCGGTTGCGGTCTGTCAATGCGTTCCAGGAGCAGTGCGTCTGCAGCAGTGCAGCGATCGTTTACGTACTGAGTCTATTTTTGCTGTGCTGCATGTGCTGAATTAAAGTGACAGCGCATTGTTCGTGGTAAAAATTAACATGGATTGACACGGAAATGCAGTCATTTCACAATAAATGTATACTAATTAAAGCCTAATGTGTTTCACACGCTACAAATGGGTTTTGGCTAGATTTTAAAACAAGAAAAAGAGCAACTTTAGAGAAATAAGGCAACATTATATATGCACTTATATAGAGGCAGAAAAACAAAGTTATATAAGACCCGTTGGATTGCGTGTAATAAAGATGTAAAAGGCACGAGAGTCGACTGTTTCTGTCAGTGGTGAGTTTTAATTTTAAAATATTGTGATATCCTAACAAGAAAAGTAGGCTAATGTTGTGTTTAAATGTATTGCAGCTTGTTTCAGCAACTTATTATAAAAACCTAGCAGTCAAATGCATGAGTAATATGTTGCTTATATTTGAATTTAAATATGTCTATGAAAGATTGTTACTGTACTGTGATGAAAGAGTATCACAATGCTGAAAAAGTTTTTTTATTTGTATTATTATTTTTTTTTTTACATGATTTGATATCAAAATAATGGCAAATGTTGTGTTTTGTGGCTTAAACAGCCGCAGATCAGTAGCGGACTGCAAACGTGTCCTGTGTGAAAGCACAATGAGTCCGTGCTGCTTCAGCAGCACATACGTAACGCACTCAGACTGCAGACGCACTGCACACGGATTATATGTGAAACAGGCGACTCCTGGAGACATGGAACGCTGCATTCAGAGCTGGAGATGAGGTGGGCCTGAGAACAGCCAGGGCCAACATACAGTAGGTGGACAACCTAAATGGGCATTACCGCCGCCACGCCATTAACTGCAAGTCAGTCGCGTGTTAAAATCATTCGTGAAACTACCACCTGGTGGTGCAAAGGTACGGATTGCGAAATGAATGTAATTGTAAAATGATATAAAAGGATAAAGTAAAACAAAAATAACATTACAATATAACATTGTAACATCTTTAAAAAAAACATTACAAAATTTACAGTGAGTTAATTTCAAAACATAGGATAGTCTTAGGTTACACTCTACTTATCAAAAATTAAAAGAAGACCTTTACACAAAGGATCATATGCATGCTATTGTTATTAAACAGTAAATAAATATAAGGCCTATATATATATATATATATATATATATATATATATATATACATATATATATATTAGGGGTGTAACGATACGCGTATTCGTATTGAACCGTTCGGTACGAGGCTTTCGGTTCGGTACGCGGTACGCATTATGTACCGAACGGTTCGTTGGACTAATTAATTATATTTGGAAAATAAATAAAAAATTGTGAAATATAATGATATGCGTTCAACAAGGTAGCCCAATAACCCAAACGACGTAACAGGCAACGCCCCTGACACCGGCGAAGAAGAAAAAAACACCAACTTATATGTGTATTTTAGGCTACGCAGTCAGGCGCTTGCTCACTCAGTACGCGCTGAAGGCTCGTTCAAATTGGCCAATGCGTTTAACAGACCAGAAATAGAAGATCCTCCTGTAACCAACAGGTCTGGTGTTTGGGTGCACTTTACCAAACGATCGGGGCATCCAAACAAGCACGGAAATCAAAATGGACTAGTACTGTACTGTGTCGGAATTTCCTGAGCAGTACGATACAATTAACAAGCCTGCACGTTATTAGATAGAAGAACTGTTATAAATAGAACGTATGCACGGGCAGTTTTGAAAACTCAACCTACTTTGCTCTTGCCATAGTGCAGCGCAAATCGCGTTGTATCTGAAGGGCAACGCTGAGCCCAGAGTCCAGTGCCAGACAGTAATTCCTGCTTTGTTCCAAAAAACATAAGCCCTATAGAGAACCAATTGAGTAAAAACACACTCAATATAAAGAGTTATAGAGTTCCATATAAAAAGTTACATCTTTGTATTTGTTCATAACTACTACAACAATATAACATTTTCATTTTTATTTTTTATTTTATAAGGAGCTGTTTTTGTTTTATACAGTATGCTGCTAAGAAAACACCATAGAAGATGGGTAAAGAATAGCTCCATCATTGTTCAATGTAAAAAAAAAAAAATAAAAAAAAACATACGTTGTTAGTTTTAATAAATATATATATATATTTTTAAATCAAGGAAATGTATCTGCCAATTTTTTCTTTTTGCTGTATCTAAAACGTACCGAACCGTACCGAACCGAGACATCAGTGAATCGCATCGAACCGAACCATGAATTTTGTGAACCGTTACACCCCTAATATATATATATATATATATATATATATATATATATATATATGCACAGATAAAGAGCTAAATGTTTTCATTTCATTTTCATTTCGGTTTTCATTTCGGTTCATTCTTGGTTTAAAAAAATCTTCAGATTCGTTACATTTTTTAATTATGCCTTATGTGTGAGCAAAAATTTAGTATTTTCTGTTTCAGCTGTTGAATGACGCTGGTGCATCACGCACATATTCATTAGAAACAGCAGCCGTTCACCGTGACACTCGGCACGAGCAACAGTCCACTCTGGTATATTGCTATTTATAATTTTCTGTTTTTTTGTCGATACTGAAACACACGTGAACTAAAAAGGCTATTTTACTTCATGAATAAGCTTCAAATGGGCAACATCACGAATATGGAAACGTTTGGATTTCTCCCGAGTGAGAGAATGAGAGAGCCCAACCTTACCTTTGTCACGGTGCAGGGTGCCGTCTCAGCTTCCCCTGTGGTCTGTGTTGTCCTGTCTGTTCAGTAGCTCGTGGTCTGGGCAATCAGCGCTAATCATGGCAGGGTTGTGCAGATCACAAGCTTATTCTCCCCACCTGTCGCTCATTCCCCCACTCCCTTTTTATGTCTCTGCTTTTCTCTCTGTGGTCGTGAGTAGATTGTTTTGTCTTTGCCCATGTTTTGCACTGTTTCTCAGTATCAGTCTCACCTTCTGTTCTTGTGTCAAAGGATCCGTAACTCGGAGATCCGGCAGCGCGAGTGGTCCGCAGTGTGCCGGCCAGCTCAGAGATTTGTGTGCGCCAGAGCTTTTCGTTATTGTTTATGTTATTTTGTGTTTTGTGGCGAGAATAAAGATTCTCCTTTTCTAACTCTGCATCTGAGTCCTCTGTCCAGTACGCACCCCGTGACAGAATCTACTCACCAGGATGGATTCAGCAGAGGAAACAGAGCTGCGCCGAGCTCTTCAGCAGCAGGGCTCTCTTCTGGGTGACAGCAGGAGGAAATTGCAGCTTCTCGTCGCGCCTACTCGGAGATCGCTCTCCAGCTCAACCGGCTAGCCGAACGGCTTGACCAGCTGCAGGCCAACCCCTCAGCTGCCCCGTCTGATCTGGATGCCCCGTCTGTCCCACCTGCTCATCGCCACGCGGAACCGCGACTCAATCCACCTGCTCCATACTCGGGTGAGCCCGACTCATGTCAATCATTTCTGTCCCAGTGTTCGCTGACTTTTACTCTCCAGCCACCCTGTTTCCCCACGGAGCAATCCCGGGTGGCGTTCGTCATCACTCCCCTGGTTGGTCAAGTGAGAGAGTGGGGAACGGCTATGTGGGACAGCAAACATGACTGTTGTGCATCGTCTGAGGCATTCTCGAGGGAGCTGCGCAAGGTGTTTGACCGCTCGACACACGGTATTGAGGCAGCACGAGCATTGTCGCTGCTTCAGCAGAGAGAGCAGTCGGTGTCCAGTTACTCTATTCAGTTCCGCACGCTCGCCGCGTCCTGCGGCTGGAATGAGAAGGCTCTCTGGGATCACTTCCTCCACGGCCTGGCTGAGCAGGTGAAGGACGAGATCTATTCACTAGAGCTGCCCCCTGGCTTGGATGGGCTTATCGATCTCGCCATTCGGGTCGATGACCGGATTACTCTCCGTTCTCGGCACCGTAGAGAGGGGATTCCCCATGAAAACATCACTGGGGTTCCGTATGCTGCAGCTTGTGACACGATGTCTCAACGCCGCATCCTCCCAGAGGAGGAGGAGCCCATGCAGATTGGGAGAGCACGGCTGACTATAGGAGAGCGACGCTGTCGCCTGGATAATCAGCTCTGTCTGTACTGCGGTGAGGCGGGTCACGTGGTAACGGCGTGCCCTGTGGCAGGGCGGCGCTTTTCATGCAAGGGAGAGCGCATAGTGAGCGTCACCTTGTGGCCGTTCAGAGTTCCAAGCTTCAGTACAGTTTGGGGGAGCTGTTTTCCGGGTTTCAGCATTGATTGACTGTGGAGCGGAGGGCGACTTCATGGATTCCAGACTGGCAGCTCGTCTGGGGATTTCGGCTGTTGCACTGGCCGAACCTATTTCTGCCAGGACACTTCGTGGCACCCATCTCACTTATATCACTCACACCACTCAGTTTGTCACATTAACTTTGTCGGGTAATCATGCTGAGGAGATTAGATTTCACCTAGATTTCACTCGCTCACCGCTCCAGTGGTGTTGGGTCACACCTGGTTGGTTAATCATAACCCTCATATTGATTGGGCCCGTAGTTCTATTTTGGCTTGAAGCCCTTTTTGTTTAGCTCAGTGTTTGGGTGCTGCTTTTTCCCCTGTCTTGTCTCATTCTGTGTTGCAGGAGGAGCTGACTAACTTGGTGGATGTACCGGAGGCTTACCATGATTTGAGAGCGGTTTTCAGTAGGTCCCGAGCTTCATCTCTGCCTCCACACCGCCCTGTGCGATTGACCTGCTTCCTGGCACTTCTCCACCTAGGGGGCGCCTTTACTCTCTGTCGGGTCCGGAGCGGGAGGCCATGGAGAGGTATATTCATGATTCTATGGTAGCAGGCATTATCCGTCCCTCATCCTCTCCAGCCGGGGCGGGGTTCTTCTTCGTGGAGAAGAAGGATGGGTCGCTGCGCCCCTGTATTGACTATGGGGGGTTGAATGACATCACGGTAAAGAATCATTATCCTTTGCCGTTGATGTCATCGGCCTTCGAGCTCCTTCAGGGGGCAACCATCTTTACGAAGTTGGACCTACGCAGTGCTTATCACTTGGTTCGGATTAGGGAGGGGGACGAATGGAAGACTGCCTTTAACACCCATACAGGGCACTTTGAGTACTTAGTTATGCCGTTTGGGCTTTCCAACTCCCCGGCGGTCTTTCAGGGACTCGTCAACAACGTGCTCCGAGACATGGTCGATCGGTTTGTTTTTGTTTATATCGACGACATCCTTATTTTTTCCCAGAATGAGCGCAATCATGTCCAGCACGTCAGGCGAGTGCTATAGCGGCTGCTGGAGAATTGTTTATTCGTTAAGTTGGAGAAGTGTGAGTTTCACGCACAGTCGGTTCCGTTCCTGGGTTGTATTCTCTCGCCTGAAGGTATCCGAATGGATCTCGCCAAGGTAAAGGCAGTTGCTGATTGGCCCACCCCAGATTGTCGTAGAGCAGTCCAGCGCTTTCTGGGGTTTGCCAATTTTTACAGGCGGTTCATTCGGAATTTTAGCCAAATTGCCTTTCCTCTGACTGATCTCACCTCCACAAAGAGACGATTCTGTTGGTCGTCGCAGGCCCAAGCAGCGTTTGAGAACCTTAAGTGTCGATTTGTTTCGGCCCCCATTTTAACGACACCTGACCCATCTCGTCAGTTCATTGTGGAGGTGGATGCGTCTGAGGTGGGGGTGGGGGCAGTTTTGTCTCAAAGATCAACTTCGGACGAGAGAATACATCCCTGCGCTTTTTTTTCTCATCGCGGAACGGAACTATGACATTGGGAATAGGGAGTTACTAGCTGTCAAGCTGGCCCTGGAGGAGTGGCGTCACTGGTTAGAGGGAGCGCTATTTCCGTTTATCGTTTGGACTGATCATAAGAATCTTGAGTACATTCGCCCAGGCTCTAAGAATGGTAAACCTGACGCTCTGTCGCGGGTTTTTCAGGCTGAGGCTAGTCCCACCCTCCCGGTGGCCATTTTGCATCCCGAACGGGTTGTGGCTGCGGTCACCTGGGGGGTGGAGTCCAAGGTCCGCGTGGCCCTACGCCATGCTTCTGTTCCCACTGGATGCCCAGAGGGTCTGCTCTTTGTACCTGAGTCAGTCCGAACTAGCGTACTTCAGTGGGGCCACTCTTCTAGTCTAGCTTGCCACCCTGGAGTGACTCGTACTTGTAGGTTAATCAAGCAGCGGTTTTGGTGGCCGTCCGTGGCTCAGGATGCTCGACGGTTTGTGTCGGCCTGTCCAATTTGCGCTTCGGGTAAGGGATCCAATCGACCCCCTGCAGGGCTACTTCAGCCGTTGTCGGTCCCTTCGTGACCCTGGTCACACATAGCGATGGACTTTGTGACTGGCTTGCCTCCATCTAGGGGCAAGACGGTGGTTCCCACTGTGGTGAACAGGTTCTCAAAGGCGGTCCATTTTATTCCCCTCCCCAAATTGCCGTCAGCGAGGGAGACAGCGACTACGGTCTTAGATCACGTTTTCCGTATTCATGGCCTCCCGGTGAACGTGGTTTCTGACAGAGGTCCCCAGTTTGTGTCTAGGTTTTGGACAGAGTTCTGTCGACAGCTGGGGGCGACTGCAAGCCTATCTTCCGGTTATCACCCACAGACTAATGGTCAGGCCGAGCGTGCAAACCAAGATTTGGAGAGAGTCCTGCGCTGTGTGGCGTCTGCTGAACCGTCATCTTGGAGTTCCAGGTTGACCATGGTAGAGTATGCGCATAACTCCCTCCCGGTCTCATCTACGGGTTTGTCTCCCTTCCAGTGCTGTTTAGGTTACCTGCCACCTCTATTCACCTCACAAGAATCCGTTTCCGTTGTTCCCTCCGCGCATGCGTTTATTCAGAGATGCCTCCGTACTTGGAGGATCGCCAGAGAAGCCCTCACTCGGACTGGCGAGAGGAACAAGGTATCGGCGGACCGTCACCGTACTAAGCCCCCACTTTACGTGTGTGGTCAGAGAGTCTGGTTGTCTACTAAGGACATTAACTTCAGACTGCCCTCACGTAAACTGGGACCCAAATTTGTTGGACCGTTTATCATAGCCAAGGTGCTTAGTCCGGTGTCAGTTCGGCTCAAATTACCCCCTCAGTTTAGAAGGATCCACCCGGTTTTCCACGTTTCTAAGATTAAACCCGCCTTTCGCTCCCCCCTTCAGCCCCTGACATCTGCCCCTCCGCCTCCTAGGCTCATCGAGGGGTCAACTGCCTATACTGTACGGCGGCTCATTGATGTTCGGCGTAGGGGTAGAGGTCATCAATATCTGGTAGACTGGGAGGGTTATGGTCCGGAGGAGAGATGCTGGGTTCCGGCTCGCGATATTCTGGATCGCACTCTCATTGATCAATTTCATCAGCGTCATGGTGAGTGTGGGGGGTACTGTCACGGTGCAGGGTGCCGTCTCAGCTTCCCCTGTGGTCTGTGTTGTCCTGTCTGTTCAGTAGCTCGTGGTCTGGGCAATCAGCGCTAATCATGGCGGGGTTGTGCAGATCACGAGCTTATTCTCCCCACCTGTCGCTCATTCCCCCACTCCCTTTTTATGTCTCTGCTTTTCTGTCTGTGGTCGTGAGTAGATTGTTTTGTCTTTGCCCATGTTTTGCACTGTTTCTCAGTATCAGTCTCACCTTCTGTCAAAGGATCCGTAACTCGGAGATCCGGCAGCGCGAGTGGTCCGCAGTGTGCCGGCCAGCTCGGAGATCTGTGTGCGCCAGAGCTTTTCGTTATTGTTTATGTTATTTTGTGTTTTGTGGCGAGAATAAAGATTCTCCTTTTCTAACTCTGCATCTGAGTCCTCTGTCCAGTACGCACCCCGTGACAACCTTAAGCTTAGCTTTAAATTATTATTATTATTATTATTTTGTTTATAGCTAAGCCTATATTATTATATAACGCAATTATATTTATCCATTAGAATTATATATTTTTAATTCTTGTTTTGTTCTGATACATTTATTAAATTTAAAGGATTTGTTGTAAAGTGAAGGGATATCCTGTTGGTACATTCGTCTGTAGCATTATTAGGCCAGCCATTATTATTTCTAACTGTAATAAAATGCAACTTATACATGACTTATTTATTTTTTTCTTCTCACAAACTTAATTTATTTTTACGTGTTTTAAAAAAAATGCAGCAAACGAAAATGGGCGATTAATTCGTTAAAATGTGTTACTCTGGGTTAACAGTAATTCTAATTATTATATACTTCGGAACAGAGCCTTGGCCTAATCTAGGCTATCCAGGTTTTTTTTTTCATTGCATCTGAAAAAGACATTCACTTCGTGTGCTCTTTGCAGATCTGCCTCGCGTTGCTCAGCTGTGGACGATTTAAAATGTTTGATATAAAGGTTGCTCTCCCATTTTATACAGGAATTGTTCGTTTAAAAAAATCTAATTATATTGTTAGTTCTAATTCTATTGTTAAAACAAGTTAATTTAGGCTATTTAACATGCACTGTGACATTTTACCCTTTTAAACATAAACTCCTTGAGATTTTAAAGTTAGTTTAATAGTATTTCAATTCAAGCTTAAAAAAAGGTTTTAAGAAGGGTCACGTGATGCTAAGGAGTTGAAAGGACGTGAAAGACCGAGCTCCCAAAAGATAGTCTCTATTTAATCTGAAACAACGCTGAATAAGCTTATATTCGACGACTTCGAGCACGTATAATTCACCTTTAAATTCTGCAATGGATCGTCGTTCCAAGCTAAAGAAAGATCCTCAGAAAACCTACGAACTTGTCGAAGGTGAAACAACAAAAGATGGCGCCGGATCGAAGAACTCAAACGAAACTGACAGTGAGGGGAATCGGGAAGGCGACATGCTTGCGGTTCTTCTTAAGAAATTCAGGAAGGCAACAACATCCTCTCGCAAAAGATAGACTCTAAAAGAGCGGATTTGCAAACGTCTTATAGAAAACTTGCATTCGACGGTGAGCAGCCTTCTTGGAAGAGTAATGGAGGCAGAACAACGCATTGGTGACACCGAGGACGAATTACGTTGGATTGATGGCTTTATGAAAGTGATCAGGCAAGAAAATGACACACTAAAAGGTAAAGTGGAATACCTTGAAAACTACAGCAGACGCAGTAACATACGTATTGTTGGTATGAAGGAAGGCAGCGAAGGAAGCGACCCCGTCAAATTCTTCAGCAAGTGGCTGCCTAACGTTTTAGGCCCGCAACACTTCTCTGGACAACTGGATATAGAGCGGACTCATCGTATTTTGAACCCCGTGTTGAATCCTTATAAGCCTTCAAGACCCATTTTGGTCCGATTACTCCGCTATCAAGATCGGGAAAAAATCCTGCGACTCGCCAAACAGAAGGGAGAACTAACAATGGACGGAAAAAGAATTAGTATCTTTCCCGACATGAGTCCAGATCTTGCTAAGAGGCGCAAACAGATGATCCCAGCTCTGAAAGCATTTAAGGAACGGAAGGTCTCTTGCTACCTGGTCCATCCCGCTCGCATTAAGATCCTAATAGAAGACGGGAAATTCCAGTTCTTTGAGACACCCGGCGAGGCGTTCAAATATCTGGAGGGCCAGGATAAAACATAAAACCTGAACGAACTATTCGGTCTGTTGTGTTCCCAAGGACTACTGCTATTCCATTTTAAAATAACAGTACTTATTCTACTGAAGGTACTCGACTACTTGCCCTTTGCTTTATGTATATATTTTGTTAATCAGTAAGGAAACTGAAAATTACCTTAGTCAATCTTTATGGAAACTAGCCTAACTTTTATTGTCAGGAGAAATGGGCAGGATTCAAATGCGGGTTTACACAAGGCTTTATTTAAAGCAGAGGAGTCAGAGCAGATGAGTCACGTTCACTGGATTACTCGTAGTGACTGGATGAATAGTCGAAGCATATGAATCACGGCCGATGAGTAACGCTCCACGGTAATTCGTATGACCGCTGAGACCGGAGTGATGAGGACAGGAAGCTTCCAAGAGCTCTGCGCTTTGTAAGAACAGGGGGCAGAGAAATTAGCTAAACACACTGGAGCCTGAGGACAAGACACGACAAAGGTGAGTGCTAAGAACAGCTAGAAGATCCGAGCTATTGAAACGAGTAACAACAGTCTGACAATAGACAGAGAAACACAGGGAATGATAAAGGTATAAAATTAGAAGAACATAGAAAACAAGTGGCGAGCAATTAAGGTTCACAACACAGAAACAAGGAGGGCGGGGAAAACTCAAACAGGTAGACACGGTGAGCTGACAAGTGATAAACACACACACCAAAAAGGCAGGTGATTAGCCCCGAGACCCGACAGTACCCCCCCTCCCAGGAGCGTCACCTGACGCTCTAGGAAGGGCCCTACCTCGATGTCGCCGGAAGTCCTCAATCAACGAGCGGTCCAGAATGTCCCGGGACGGCACCCAGCACCTCTCCTCTGGACCATACCCCTCCCAGTCCACAAGATACTGAAACCCCCTGCCGCGGCGCCGCTCATCGAGTAATCTCTTAACCGTATAGGTAGGAGATCCATCCACAAGACGAGGGGGCGGGGGATGGGCCGACTACAAGCAGTATTAAGGGGGGAAGAGAACACCGGCTTGACCCTGGAAACATGAAACACCGGGTGAACCCGACCAAAAGTTGGAGGGAGCTTGAGCCTGATCACCACCGGACTAACCACCTTGGTGATGCGGAATGGCCCAATGAATCTGGGTGCCAGCTTACGAGAAGGCGCCCGGAGAGGCAGATCCTTGGTAGAAAGCCAAACCCGCTGACCACACACATAGGCAGGAGGAGAGGATCAGCGACGATCAGCTGCGGTCTTGGTTCGGCCAGAGGTTTGGATCAGAATCCTCCTGGCTTTCTCCCAGGTGCGACGGCAGCGCTGGATGAAAGCCAGGGCGGATGGAACCGCTGCGTCGGGTTCCTGTGACGGGAACAGAGGTGGGTTATAACCAACAGAACACTCAAAATGGGACATACCTGACGCGGCCATCGGAAGAGTGTTATGAGCGTATTCTGCCCAGGAGAGCTGCTGGCACCAGGAACTCGGATTGTTGGATGCTAGACAGCGGAGCATTCTTCCTAGATCCTGGTTGGCCCGCTCACACTGCCCATTGGTCTGGGGGTGAAACCCTGAAGACAGACTTGCAGAGGCCCCAATCTGTCTACAAAATTCCCTCCAGAACCGGGAGACGAACTGGGGACCCCTATCAGAAACCACATCCACCGGAAACCCATGGAGACGGAAGACGTGTTCCACCACCAGTTGGGCGGTCTCCCGGGCGGAGGGCAGCTTGGTCAGGGGGATGAAATGAACCGTTTTGGAAAAGCGATCCACCACTGTGACAACAACAGTGTTACCCTTCGACGGAGGAAGCCCTGAGACGAAATCAAGGGCGATGTGTGACCAAGGGTGGGAAGGGATAGGGAGAGGGTTTAACAGACCATCAGGAGGGTGATTGACCGGCTTACTTTGGGAACATGTGGGGCAGGCCAACACAAACTGTCTAACATCTGCGGCCATAGTAGGCCACCAGAAACGCTGTCGGATTGCAGACAATGTCCTCCGAATACCTGGATGGCAGACTAACCTGGATGAGTGACCCCACTCAAGGACCTCAGAGCGCAGCGCAGCCGGCACCGGCAACCTGCCCGCCGGACACTCCCCGGCACCTGCACCCCTCGACCGGCCTCCTCAACTCGCTGCTCGATGCCCCATGAAAGAGCCCCGACCACCACCCCCTCAGGAAGGATGGCCTCGGCCGCAACCTCCCCCCCTGGCGCACCGAACAGACGAGAGAGGCTATCGGGTTTGGTGTTCTTAGATCCCGGCCGGTACGAGAGGGTGAAGTTGAACCTGGCAAAGAAGAGTGCCCAACGGGCCTGGCGCGAGCTCAGCCTCTTGGCCGAACGGATGTATTCCGCTGAAGGGCTGCACTGACCCCTCCAACCAGTGACGCCACTCACCCAAAGCCAATCGTACCGCCAACAGTTCTCTATTACCGATGTCATAGTTACGTTCTGCAGGGCTGAGACGACGAGAGAAGAATGCACAAGGGTGGAGCTTCCCATCGTGGAGGGAACGCTGAGATAGAACTGCGCCAACCCCGACGTCCGAAGCATCAACCTCAACAATGAACTGGGCCTCAGGATCTGGAACCAACAGAACAGGAGCAGAGACAAAACGGGACTTTAAAATGTCAAAGGCTACCTGCGCTTCCCGGTTCCATCTGAAGGACACCTTAGTTGAGGTTAGGGCTGTGAGCGGTGCAGCAATCTGACCAAAATTTCTGATGAATCGCCGGTAGAAGTTGGCGAAACCCAGGAATCGCTGCAGAGCCTTCCGGGAGTCAGGGACCGGCCACTGGGCAACAGCTTCAATCTTAGCGGGATCTGGCTTGATCCCCTCCGTAGAAATAATGTGGCCAAGGAACGTAACAGACTCAGCGTGGAATTCACACTTCTCCGCCTCGACAAACAACTGATTCTCTAACAACCGCTGGAGAACCCGTCTGACATGCTGGGTGTGTAATTGGAGAGAAGAGGAGAAAATCATCCAAATACACGAAGACAAATTGATTGATCATGTCACCCAACACGCTGTTGACGAGTCCCTGGAAAACGGCTGGAGCATTGGTAAGACCAAACGGAAGAACCAAGTACTCGTAGTGTCCCGAAGGAGTGTTGAACGCCGTCTTCCACTCATCCCCCTCCCGAATGCGCACCAAGTGGTAGGCGTTGCGCAGGTCTAACTTGGTGAAGACGCGAGCTCCCTGTAATAATTCAAAAGCAGAAGACATTAAAGGTAGGGGCACCTGTTCTTAATAGTAATGTCATTCAAACCTCTGTAATCAATACAAGGGCGCAGGGAGCTGTCCTTCTTCTGAACAAAGAAAAAACCTGCACCAGCGGGAGAGGAGGAATGGCGGATGAGCCCAGCTTGAAGTGACTCACGTATATACTTGTCCATGGCCTCTCTTTCAGGACCCGAAAGGGAATATAAACGACCCTTAGGCTGATACGGGACTAACTAAAGGGATAAGTGGTATTCTCCATCGTTGGGCAGAAGCAGCATCGAGGAAGTTCCCCTCAGCCCCTGAATCCACAAGGGCGAGTCCAGCGTGAGATTGACTCTGGACGGAGAGTTGGAATGGCAGCTGAGTCCGTGCTGCAGGAGAGCTTGAACTAAGAGCCGTGCCCACCAGGACGCTCCGCCTCACTGGTGGCCCCTGGCTCTTTAACGAACAGTGAAGAGCGAAGTGACCTCCCCCGCCGCAGTATAGACACGCCCCCGACGACAGACGCTCCTGCTTCTGTTGTGGTGTAAGCCGTAAACGACCCAACTGCATGGGCTCCTCCTCCGAGGGCTGTCGGCCGGCTGAACTGGCTGAAGAGGACTCTAGGTGGCGCCACGGGGTGGGAGTTTGCCGTTGCTTGCGGCGGCGGCTGAGACGGCCCTCAATACGGAGCGCGAGATTAATGAGACTATCCAATTCCCGCGGGAGCTCTATGGCCGCGAGTTCATCTGAAATGGCGAAATCCAACCCGTCAAGAAAACGGGTGCGCAGCGCGCTCTCATTCCAGCCACAGGCCGCCGCTAAAGTCTGGAACTGGATGGCGTAGTCCGTGACAGAGCTCCTCCCCTGAGTCAGACGCGATAACTGGGCCGCCGCCTCGTCTCCCTGAGCTGAGCGATCAAATAATTTTGCCATCTCTTGACTGAAATCCAACAGGAAGCCCGCGATCTCCATACGGCAATCCCCCATTCGCGGGCACGGCCCGAAAGAAGTGTAAGTACGTACGCAACTTTGGCCTCTTCATTTGCGTAACGGCGGGGCTGCAGAGCGAACACCAGCGAGCATTGGGAGAGGAACGCTTGACAGGCATTAGGATCGCCATCATAGACCGGCGGATTGTTGGCATGAGGTTCGGGCTCGTGGAACATACCGGTGTGGAGAACGGATCCGCTCGTTGCCTCTCGCCGAAGACCGTCCACCCGTGCGAGGAGCTCGGAGACCCGGGCAGTGAGAGTGTCCACTTTCCACGCGGTGGTGCCGAGCTGGGTGGCATGCTGTCCCAACAAAACTCCCTGCTGAACGAGAGCCGAGCGGAGTGGATCAGATCCCGCTGAATCCATGATCTCGTCAGACTGTTATGTCAGGAGAAATGGGCAGGATTCAAATGCGGGTTTACACAAGGCTTTATTTAAAGCAGAGGAGTCAGAGCAGATGAGTCACGTTCACTGGATTACTCGTAGTGACTGGATGAATAGTCGAAGCATATGAATCACGGCCGATGAGTAACGCTCCACGGTATTTCATATGACCGCTGAGATCGGAGTGATGAGGACAGGAAGCTTCCAAGAGCTCTGCGCTTTGTAAGAACAGGGGGCAGAGAAATCAGCTAAACACACTGGAGCCTGAGGACAAGACACGACAAAGGTGAGTGCTAAGAACAGCTAGAAGATCCGAGCTATTGAAACGAGTAACAACAGTCTGACAATAGACAGAGAAACACAGGGAATGATAAAGGTATAAAATTAGAAGAACATAGAAAACAGGTGGCGAGCAATTAAGGTTCACAACACAGAAACAAGGAGGGCGGGGAAAACTCAAACAGGTAGACACGGTGAGCTGACAAGTGATAAACACACACACCAAAAAGGCAGGTGATTAGCCCCGAGACCCGACATTTATAACTCAGTGTTGTAGTTAGAACTAGGGAGCTTGGCTGGCAGCAGGTTTTGATTGTTCAGGATGATAAAGGAGCGAACGTGTTTTTCCGTAGAATTTGTTTACTTGTTTGCCGGCGTTGTTCCGACAACTGAACAGAGCAAGTTTAAGTGTTCTTACATGTGTTTTTCCTTTCTTTTCTTTTCTTTTTTTTTCGGGAGATACAGGGTTCTCTATGTTTTTCTTTTTTCCAAATATCCGCAAAAAAGGATTTGTTAACACTTTAGCAGCCACATGAATAGCCCTTTAAAGTTTGTAACGTTTAACGTAAATGGCCTGCATAGCCCAATAAAAAGGAAGAGGGTATATACATATCTTAAAAAACAGAACGCAGATATAGTGTTTTTACAAGAAACACACTTAACAGCTCATGAACATCAGAAACTCAAGAGAGAGTGGGTTGGACAGGTTTTTGCATCCTCACTTAATTCAAAATCAAGGGGAACTGCAATATTAATTAATAAAAATCTTCCGTTTAGATTGTTAAAGACAGTCAGTGACCCATTGGGAAGATACATATTAGTACAAGGTTTTATATATTCAGAAACGTGGACTTTTTTAAATATATACGCGTCAAATTATGATGACCATTTGTTGTGCAAACTATTTTTCTTATGATTGCCCAGACACCAGGTTGGATTTTGGTAGGTGGGGATTTTAATGTCTGTATGGATTCGGTCCTGGATAGATCTCCACTTAGACCACAACCCCCAACTAAAGCATCTAAACTTTCTAAGACTTATATGAAAGATTTAAAATTAGTCGATATATGGAGGCAGGTCCATCCTAGTGATAGGGACTACTCTTTTTACTCCCACCCCCATAATACACATACAAGAATAGATTATTTTGACTACCTTCCCTGCTTACTAAGTGATCACTCCCCATTGGTTATGTCCATATCCATGCCTGACAAAATAAGAGGTACTTATAGGTGGAGATTCAAATCCACACTCCTTAACCAAGATGATTTTGTTACTTTTATCAGAGAACAAATTAATATTTTTACCCTTACAAATAAACCCTCTTGTACAAATAAATTTATTCTGTGGGAAACATTGAAGGCCTACATTAGAGGACAATGTATTGCATATACCAAAGGGTTAGCAAAGCAAAAGAATAGTAAACTGGAAAACCTCGAAGCTGAAATAACTGATCTTGAAAAAATGTATACAAAAAAACCTTCTAAATGTTTATATAGGAATTTACTTAATAAGAGAAGGGAATATAATACCCTGAATACATATCAAGCAGAGAGGACCATAACAAGGTCAAGGCAACGTTACTATGAACTTGGGGAGAAATTACATAAGGTGCTGGCATGGCAACTTAAAGCAGATGAAAACAAACAAATAATAAATTCGATAGACACTGGCAATAATATTACTTATAACCCTATAGAGATAAATAGCGCATTTAGAGAGTTTTATATAGAACTTTACTCTTCTCAAGTGAGGGTCGATATGTCCGAAATGGAAAAATTTATCTCTACTGTTGACCTGCCATCCTTAACTGAAGAAAATACTCATAGTTTGGATAGACCATTCTCCACTACAGAACTAAATGAAGCAATACAGTCACTACCATCTAATAAATCTCCAGGAGAGGATGGCTTCCCCCCTGAGCTTTATAAAACATTTAAAGATGTGCTCACACCATATTTAATGGATGTTTTAGACCAAACTAGGAATGACGGGTGCTCCCCTGAGTCATTTTCTAATGCTATCATTTCAGTTATTTACAAAAAGGGGAAAGACCCATTACAGTGTGGTTCTTATAGACCAATATCTATTCTTAATACGGATTACAAAATAGTAACTAAAATGATAACCAGGAGACTAGAAAATTATTTACCTTTGCTTGTGAAACCAGATCAAACAGGTTTTATACGTAATAAATTATCCTCAGATAACTTAAGACGATTCTTTAATATAATACACTTTGCTAATACCAATCGGACACATGGAGTTGCCATCTCTCTTGATGCCGAAAAGGCATTTGACCGTGTTGAATGGTCGTACTTATTTCGTGTGCTTGGAAAATTTGGATTTGGTGAAAAATTTATTGATTTGATTCAATCTCTCTATAAATCTCCCAGAGCTAAAATTATTAAATGGAGTAATCTCTGCCCCATTTCCTCTGTTTAGAGGATGCAGGCAGGGCTGCCCAGCCCTCTTTGTATTAGCAATTGAACCACTGGCGGAAGCCATTAGAACTAGTTCTAATATTAAAGGATTTGATATTGGCTCTGAAATACATAAAATATCACTCTTTGCTGATGATATTCTCTTATTTTTAACCAACCCGACAGATTCTCTTACACATCTGCAAAAACTTTTACATTCATACAGTCAGTTCTCTGGTTATAAGGTCAACTTTGATAAAAGTGAAATATTGCCTTTATCTACATTTGAATATGAAACCGTCAGTGACAAACTTACCTTTAAATTTTCACCTGCTGGCATTAAATATCTTGGCATTTATGTAGATGGGGACTTGAAAAATCTTTATAAGCTTAACTTACTTAAAACCTTGGAGAAAGTGAGGGGTGATCTGGATCATTGGATGGACCTGCCTCTTACATTACTGGGGAGGATTAATGTAATTAAGATGAATATCTTGCCTAAATTCTTATATATATTTCAATCTCTCCCAATCCATATTCCACAAACTTTTTTTTCTTCCCTTAATAGTTTGATCAGACGTTTTATATGGCGTGGTAAAACACCCAGATTAAGTCTTGATAAATTGACTTTAGAGTATAATCAAGGTGGATTAAAATGACCAAACTTTAAAATGTACTGGTGGGCAGCACATTCAAGATATCTGGCCCAAATATTTGGAAGTGAGCCCACCCCCTCATGGCTTAAAATAGAATTATGTGAATTAAAAGAGGAAGACCCCACAGATATTTCATATAAATGGGATGAGAAATTGATAAAAAAAATCAGAAACCCAATGATTATTCATACAGTCAGTTTGTGGGTAAGGATGCAACAGACATTTGGACAGAAGGGGATGCTTTCCCCTAAGACACCATTATGGAACAATAGATTGCTCCCAAAATGTTTCCAGGATAAGCACTTTAAACTATGGGCTGATAATGGAATTTCTCATCTACAACAGTGTTTTGAGGATGAAATACTGATGTCTTTTGAGCAGCATAAATCCAAATACAATTTAAATAATAAAGAGTTTTTTAGGTACTTGCAATTGCAAGACTTTCTAAGAGTTAAAACCCAACTGAAACTACCTAGTTTAACACAACTGGAGCAATATGTCTACTCAAGTCAACCGCTGCACAAAATAATCTCTAGAATATATAAATCTCTTATGATAAATAAACCACTGCCTGAATTAGATAAATCTAAAGTGAGATGGGAACAAGACTTGGACATTAGCATTGAAGGAGAAACATGGGGTGAACTGTGTCAAAATGGTGTTACATCATATTTGAACTCTAGATATAGAATGATTCAGTTTAACTTCCTTCATCAGATGCATATCACACCATCCAAGCTTTATAAGTTTAACAAAAAAATTTCACCTTTTTGCTTTCGATGTGGTGTGGAGGAAGGAACTTTTTTGCATTCCACATGGACTTGCCCTCTCATTTAGGGATTTTGGCAAAAAATATGTCATTTTATTTCTGATATCCATTGGGGTAAGTTTTCCACCAGACCCAGAAGTATGTTTATTGGGTAATTACACCAATTCCAATATTAAACAAGATTATGCCATAAGACTCACAGAAATTCTGCTAATAATTGCTAAGAAGTGCACTGCAATTAAGTTAAGTTATGTTATTCCTATAAATGTATGGTTATCTGAGGTTAATAACTGTGTACCACTGGAAAAAATAACATACTGGTTAAGAGAAAAAAGTAAAATATGTAATAAAATTTGGCAACCCTTTTTCCGCTATATGGAAGAAACTTCAATAGACCGGTTGGATTCTCTTCTCGAGTGAGGCTTTATTCCGTATATTTACGATATCCTGTATCATCCCATTGTATAGTGTGTATTTTTATTTATTTATTTATTTTTGACGTTTGGTTGTTTTGTTTGGACTAATCTCGGTCTTATTTTGTGCAATAAGCTGTGTGAGTTTTTTGTCTGTTTTCTTTTGTTTATGTAACAGTTCAAAGCTAAAATAAAATATTCCAAAAAAAAAAAAAAGAATGAGCTAACCTATAAAGCAACCTTTTTTATGAATGTTGAAAAATGGGGAAAAAATGCAAGTGCAACAATGGAGTTTTTTAGGGTGAATTTGCTTTTAGTTTTCTCCAAAACTATACAGTAAAATGCCTTGAAAATGAATCCAGTGATAGTCAGGGTCATTCTGAATACATATACATTCAAAGAATGAGCTAACCTATAAAGGAACACTTTATATGAATTTTGGAAAATGGGAAAAAGTGCTAGTGCAACAATGGAGTTTGATGTTTTGGGTGATTTTGCTTTTAGTTTTCTCCAAAACTATACAGTAAAATAACTTGAAAATTAATACAGTGATAGTATGGGTCATTCTGAATACATATGACTTGAAAGAATGAGCTAACCTATAAAGGAACACCTTATATGAATTTTGGAAAATGGGAAAAAGTTCAAGTGCAACACTGGAGTTTGATGTTTTGGGTGATTTTGCTTTTAGTTTTCTCCAAAACTATACAGTAAAATGCCTTGAAAATGAATCCAGTGATAGTCAGGGTCCCTCTGAATACATATAACTTGAAATATTGAGCTAACCTATAAAGCAACCCTTTTTATGGATGTTGGAAAATGGGACACACTGCAATTGCTAGGATGCATTTTGTTTTGGGTAAATATGCTTTTAGTTTTCTCCAAAACTATACAGTAAAATGCCTTGAAAATATACACAGTGATAGTATGGGTCACTCTGAATACATATACATTAAAAGAATGAGCTAACCTATAAAGCAACCCTTTTTATGAATGTTGGAAAATGGGAAAAAGTGCAAGTGCAACAATGGAGTTCGATGTTTTGGGTGAATTTGCTTTTAGTTTTCTACAAAACTATACAGTAAAATAACTTGAAAATGAATACAGTGATAGTCAGGGTCATTCTGAATACATATGATTTGAAAGAATGAGCTAACCTATAAAGCAACCCTTTTTTTATGAATGTTGAAAAATGGGAAAAAATGCAAGTGCAATTTATATATATATATATATATATATATATATATATATATATACATACACACACTCAAACATGAAACAAAAAAACAATGAATGAAAATCATTAATATTATAATTTATAATCTCTAATAAACGATTTAAAATAATCAATGTACAACACAAACGTTTATATACAATAATGAGTTAAAATAAGCGAAAGTATAAAGGAAACGTGTGTACGACAGCTTCTTTACATGCATTTTGACTACTCTGAGCACCCGTACCGTAAGTGCATGATTGCACGCGCAAGTGAAAAAAAAAATGCGGCTGGCTTGACCGTGTATTTTCAAAGCGCGGCTGGCTTGACCGCAGTCAGTATGCTAAGCTAACCTCACAAGAAAGTTGAAAAAGTAACTGTTTACCTTCAACATCATGGATATAACCCTCGATCCAGTTGCTGTAACCCTTCAGGAGGACAGACCTGGGAATTTTTGATCCTTCGTCCGCCCATGACTCCACAACATTGAGCGTAAGAGGAGGAAGATATGACAGGTTCGTAGTCCACACCATAGACATCATAGACGCCCTATTGGCCGCTGGGCGACGAGATTTGCGGCCGCCATCTTGAACCGGTCGTACTCCTGGTTTCGTTGCGTAGCAGCAGTTAAGATGCCAGAGCACTGTGCAGCATTTTCCTGTTCTGATTGGCGGACCATCGCAAGTACGGCTCGGGATTACTTTTCACAAGATTTAACATTACTATTGTACTATTGGTTGTAGTTTGTCCTTTAATCCAGAGAATTGAGAAGGAGCAAGGATCTTTTATAGTACTGTACTGAAATCGTAGCTAGCTAACATTAGTATTAGACTATGTATCTCAACTCAAGTGTTTCTCACATAACTTACTATTCAGATCAGAAAGAAGTTAGAAAAAGCACTTGTTAAATGCATGAAAACTTACTTTTAGCATTAGGTAACATTTAGTGCCTATTATCAACACAATCCAATCTGAAGTTAATACATATATTGTTCGACAGAACATAATAACTGTTATTTGTGTTTGCGCACGTGATTTCAGGAAGTAATGTACATTAAGGTTTCTCTGTTCTGTAAAGTGTATTTGAGTACTGTGTAAAGCGCTAATAAATATGCATTATTTGTATTCTTATTATAAGGTGCTGAGAGCTGCAGAGAGGGTGATCCGCCAAGCTTCAGCAATACAAGCTCCTCAGGTGTCAACAGTCACACACATTGTGCAGGAGGAGATTGGGACAGAGGATGTTTTCCTCCCTGGGGAGCACATTGAGGAGACCCAGTTTGGCATTGACAAGCATCAGTCTGATATGTTGTCACTGGTTGTGTCTGTGTTTCTAAAGATTAGGCTCCACCATGTTGACAAACTCTCCTCTCTTGAACTACAGAAAGGGAGCATGAGAAAGCTCTGCAAAACAGTCCTCTTTCAGGGGTTTTAGTGTGTGTGTGAGAGAGTGTATGAGAGAGAGAGAAAAGAGTGTGTGTGTGAGAGAGCGAGAGGGAGAGTGAGGGAGAAGAGTGTGTGTGAGGGTGAGGGAGAGGGAGGGTGGGAGGGAGAAGAGTGTGTGTGAGGGTGAGGGAGAGGGAGGGTGGGAGGGAGAAGAGTGTGTGTGAGGGTGAGGGAGAGGGAGGGTGGGAGGGAGGGATAATTGTGTGTGTGTGTGTGTACTGTATGTGTGAGAGAGATGGAGGGAGAAGTGGAGAAGTGTGTGTGTGTGTGTGTGTGTGTGTGTGAGAGAGAGAGAGAGAGAGAGAGAGAGTGTGAGGGAGAAGAGTGTATGTGAGGGTGAGGGAGGGAGGGATAATTGTGTGTGTGTGTGTACTGTATGTGTGAGAGAGATGGAGGGAGAAGTGGAGAAGTGTGTGTGTGTGTGTGTGTGTGTGTGAGAGAGAGAGAGTGTGAGGGAGAAGAGTGTATGTGAGGGTGAGGGAGGGAGGGATAATTGTGTGTGTGTGTGTGTGTGTACTGTATGTGTGAGAGAGATGGAGGGAGAAGTGGAGAAGTGTGTGTGTGTGTGTGTGAGAGAGAGAGAGTGTGAGGGAGAAGAGTGTGTGTGTGTGTGTGAGAGAAAGAGAGATGGAGAGAGAGATGTAATATGTTACAAATTATAATACATTGTTTCTTCAACTTATTAAAATATCTTATTTTACTGCAACTATCCGTTTCTGCTTCTTTATCATATTTATAGTGTGTGATTTATAAATATCCTACCTCACATATTTAGATTTTGGGCGTCTGGTCACTTATATATTATATCAGAATATAATATGTAACTGTATGCCTATTATGAATATTAAAATACGCTGAACCATGTGTCCTGTATCATAGTTGCACGAATGACCTTTGCAGCAAAAAAACCCCGCGTCAAATTCAGTTGGGTGTTCAGTGAGATATGATTTGATTTAATGTGCTGACAGCTGCACCTGGCAAACAAGTTACACTGAGTGGAGCTGGCGACCGGTCCGAGATGGCGGCTCCACGGCTCGTTCGTGCCAATGATGGGGCGTCTACCTATATATATGTCTATGGTCCACACAGCCATATTTAGTTGTTGTTATTTTCGGTTTACCCTCACAGCCTAGTTTTCGATTCAAAATGGCGGCGGGCTGAATAAGGCGTATATGGAATTGTGAATGATAGCATGTATAAAGGTTCAATAAGACCGAATAGAAAGGATTGTTGATATCTACGTCAGTGCAGAGGCTGTAAGAGAAAGAGAGAAAGAGAGAGAAGACTTCAACATTGAAGAACCCCAAACACCTCGACACACAGGTAACTGAGATTAAAGGACATTTTCTGATTACCCTGCTGAAAAAAACAGCTAAAACCAGCCTAAGCTGGTCAGGCTGGTTTTAGCTGGTCCCCCAGCCTGGTCATAGCTGGTTTATCAAGCTGGTTTTAGAGGGGTTTTGTCCACTTTTTTAGCTGGTCTTAGCTGGTTTTAGCTGGTCTAAGCTGGTTTTAGCCAGTCAGGATGGCTGGTCTTAGCTGGTCAGGCTGGTCTTAGCTGGATTAAGCTGGTTTTAGCTGGTCTAAGCTGGTCTTAGCTGGTTTTAGCTGGTCAGGATGGCTGGTCTTAGCTGGATTAAGCTGGTTTTAGCTGGTCAGCCTGGTTTAAGATGGTTTTAGCTGGTCAGGCTGAACATAACTGGTTTTAGATGGTCAGATTGACTGGTCTTAGCTGGTATTAGCTGGTTAGACTGGCTGGTCTTAGCTGGTTTTAGCTGGTCAGGCTGGGAGACCACCCAGATAACAAACTGACATAGAAACAACATATAATCGATGTTTCTCTTGGCACTGACACAATGTTGATTTTCTGCTTGTTTAAAAAAAAATCTCACATACTTAATAATAGATATGTATGATTAGTAATAATTTATTAAACACACATCACATTTAGTCAAAATGTCTTTATTTATACAAAATATACAGTTACAAATGTTTAGAGCATAATACAAACCTTCTGTATACAAAGCTTCTATAAGACTAATATCGAAAATGCCTTTACACTCAAATACGCACAAAGAGGTATAACGTAAATTATATGCTCATATAAATAGTCTCAAGTTACAAATTAAAAGAATTTACTTAAGAATTAAAATTATGTTATTTTGTACCAAATATGCCAGTGTCCGACAGCTTATCAGAATTACTGGCCTGAGTCTGTATTTCCCCCCTTCTCCCAAAAAGCTTATACTACCGTCCAGCTATTAAAATAGTTCCGTTTTGTATGTAATAGCAAAGTGATTGTATATTTTATAGTTTTTATTATTTTTGTTCTTATTATTAAGTTACGAAAAACGTTTGTTAAATATAAAGCAAAAATGAACTGGAACTTACATCAGAAAGCTTTAAATTATAATCATTCTGGTTTATTAATTTAAATCATAATCATTCTGGCCTGAAGCCCGGTCCGAGGGATGTAAAAAAGACGGGGTGAAATGCAGTGCTCTAGACTAGCCTATAAGTTTAACTTTTAAAAATGTTGTCATCCTAACAACAAACAGCTTTACTCATTCTCTTGTACACAGAGTCTTATACAGTCTATCAGCTATGACTATTTTAGTCTTTCAAAGGACAAAATGGGTGAAAAAACAGTAATAAAAATGAATCCAGTGATAGTCAGGGTCCCTCTGAATACATATAACTTGAAATATTGAGCTAACCTATAAAGCAACCCTTTTTATGGATGTTGGAAAATGGGACACACTGCAATTGCTAGGATGCATCTTGTTTTGGGTAAATATGCTTTTAGTTTTCTCCAAAACTATACAGTAAAATGCCTTGAAAATATACACAGTGATAGTATGGGTCACTCTGAATACATATACATTAAAAGAATGAGCTAACCTATAAAGCAACCCTTTTTATGAATGTTGGAAAATGGGAAAAAGTGCAAGTGCAACAATGGAGTTCGATGTTTTGGGTGAATTTGCTTTTAGTTTTCTACAAAACTATACAGTAAAATAACTTGAAAATGAATACAGTGATAGTCAGGGTCATTCTGAATACATATGATTTGAAAGAATGAGCTAACCTATAAAGCAACCCTTTTTTTATGAATGTTGAAAAATGGGAAAAAATGCAAGTGCAATTTATATATATATATATATATATATATATATATATATATATATATATATATATACATACACACACTCAAACATGAAACAAAAAAACAATGAATGAAAATCATTAATATTATAATTTATAATCTCTAATAAACGATTTAAAATAATCAATGTACAACACAAACGTTTATATACAATAATGAGTTAAAATAAGCGAAAGTATAAAGGAAACGTGTGTACGACAGCTTCTTTACATGCATTTTGACTACTCTGAGCACCCGTACCGTAAGTGCATGATTGCACGCGCAAGTGAAAAAAAAAATGCGGCTGGCTTGACCGTGTATTTTCAAAGCGCGGCTGGCTTGACCGCAGTCAGTATGCTAAGCTAACCTCACAAGAAAGTTGAAAAAGTAACTGTTTACCTTCAACATCATGGATATAACCCTCGATCCAGTTGCTGTAACCCTTCAGGAGGACAGACCTGGGAATTTTTGATCCTTCGTCCGCCCATGACTCCACAACATTGAGCGTAAGAGGAGGAAGATATGACAGGTTCGTAGTCCACACCATAGACATCATAGACGCCCTATTGGCCGCTGGGCGACGAGATTTGCGGCCGCCATCTTGAACCGGTCGTACTCCTGGTTTCGTTGCGTAGCAGCAGTTAAGATGCCAGAGCACTGTGCAGCATTTTCCTGTTCTGATTGGCGGACCATCGCAAGTACGGCTCGGGATTACTTTTCACAAGATTTAACATTACTATTGTACTATTGGTTGTAGTTTGTCCTTTAATCCAGAGAATTGAGAAGGAGCAAGGATCTTTTATAGTACTGTACTGAAATCGTAGCTAGCTAACATTAGTATTAGACTATGTATCTCAACTCAAGTGTTTCTCACATAACTTACTATTCAGATCAGAAAGAAGTTAGAAAAAGCACTTGTTAAATGCATGAAAACTTACTTTTAGCATTAGGTAACATTTAGTGCCTATTATCAACACAATCCAATCTGAAGTTAATACATATATTGTTCGACAGAACATAATAACTGTTATTTGTGTTTGCGCACGTGATTTCAGGAAGTAATGTACATTAAGGTTTCTCTGTTCTGTAAAGTGTATTTGAGTACTGTGTAAAGCGCTAATAAATATGCATTATTTGTATTCTTATTATAAGGTGCTGAGAGCTGCAGAGAGGGTGATCCGCCAAGCTTCAGCAATACAAGCTCCTCAGGTGTCAACAGTCACACACATTGTGCAGGAGGAGATTGGGACAGAGGATGTTTTCCTCCCTGGGGAGCACATTGAGGAGACCCAGTTTGGCATTGACAAGCATCAGTCTGATATGTTGTCACTGGTTGTGTCTGTGTTTCTAAAGATTAGGCTCCACCATGTTGACAAACTCTCCTCTCTTGAACTACAGAAAGGGAGCATGAGAAAGCTCTGCAAAACAGTCCTCTTTCAGGGGTTTTAGTGTGTGTGTGAGAGAGTGTATGAGAGAGAGAGAAAAGAGTGTGTGTGTGAGAGAGCGAGAGGGAGAGTGAGGGAGAAGAGTGTGTGTGAGGGTGAGGGAGAGGGAGGGTGGGAGGGAGAAGAGTGTGTGTGAGGGTGAGGGAGAGGGAGGGTGGGAGGGAGAAGAGTGTGTGTGAGGGTGAGCGAGAGGGAGGGTGGGAGGGAGGGATAATTGTGTGTGTGTGTGTACTGTATGTGTGAGAGAGATGGAGGGAGAAGTGGAGAAGTGTGTGTGTGTGTGTGTGTGTGTGTGTGAGAGAGAGAGAGAGAGAGAGAGAGAGTGTGAGGGAGAAGAGTGTATGTGAGGGTGAGGGAGGGAGGGATAATTGTGTGTGTGTGTGTACTGTATGTGTGAGAGAGATGGAGGGAGAAGTGGAGAAGTGTGTGTGTGTGTGTGTGTGTGTGTGAGAGAGAGAGAGTGTGAGGGAGAAGAGTGTATGTGAGGGTGAGGGAGGGAGGGATAATTGTGTGTGTGTGTGTGTGTGTGTACTGTATGTGTGAGAGAGATGGAGGGAGAAGTGGAGAAGTGTGTGTGTGTGTGTGTGAGAGAGAGAGAGTGTGAGGGAGAAGAGTGTGTGTGTGTGTGTGAGAGAAAGAGAGATGGAGAGAGAGATGTAATATGTTACAAATTATAATACATTGTTTCTTCAACTTATTAAAATATCTTATTTTACTGCAACTATCCGTTTCTGCTTCTTTATCATATTTATAGTGTGTGATTTATAAATATCCTACCTCACATATTTAGATTTTGGGCGTCTGGTCACTTATATATTATATCAGAATATAATATGTAACTGTATGCCTATTATGAATATTAAAATACGCTGAACCATGTGTCCTGTATCATAGTTGCACGAATGACCTTTGCAGCAAAAAAACCCCGCGTCAAATTCAGTTGGGTGTTCAGTGAGATATGATTTGATTTAATGTGCTGACAGCTGCACCTGGCAAACAAGTTACACTGAGTGGAGCTGGCGACCGGTCCGAGATGGCGGCTCCACGGCTCGTTCGTGCCAATGATGGGGCGTCTACCTATATATATGTCTATGGTCCACACAGCCATATTTAGTTGTTGTTATTTTCGGTTTACCCTCACAGCCTAGTTTTCGATTCAAAATGGCGGCGGGCTGAATAAGGCGTATATGGAATTGTGAATGATAGCATGTATAAAGGTTCAATAAGACCGAATAGAAAGGATTGTTGATATCTACGTCAGTGCAGAGGCTGTAAGAGAAAGAGAGAAAGAGAGAGAAGACTTCAACATTGAAGAACCCCAAACACCTCGACACACAGGTAACTGAGATTAAAGGACATTTTCTGATTACCCTGCTGAAAAAAACAGCTAAAACCAGCCTAAGCTGGTCAGGCTGGTTTTAGCTGGTCCCCCAGCCTGGTCATAGCTGGTTTATCAAGCTGGTTTTAGAGGGGTTTTGTCCACTTTTTTAGCTGGTCTTAGCTGGTTTTAGCTGGTCTAAGCTGGTTTTAGCCAGTCAGGATGGCTGGTCTTAGCTGGTCAGGCTGGTCTTAGCTGGATTAAGCTGGTTTTAGCTGGTCTAAGCTGGTCTTAGCTGGTTTTAGCTGGTCAGGATGGCTGGTCTTAGCTGGATTAAGCTGGTTTTAGCTGGTCAGCCTGGTTTAAGATGGTTTTAGCTGGTCAGGCTGAACATAACTGGTTTTAGATGGTCAGATTGACTGGTCTTAGCTGGTATTAGCTGGTTAGACTGGCTGGTCTTAGCTGGTTTTAGCTGGTCAGGCTGGGAGACCACCCAGATAACAAACTGACATAGAAACAACATATAATCGATGTTTCTCTTGGCACTGACACAATGTTGATTTTCTGCTTGTTTAAAAAAAAATCTCACATACTTAATAATAGATATGTATGATTAGTAATAATTTATTAAACACACATCACATTTAGTCAAAATGTCTTTATTTATACAAAATATACAGTTACAAATGTTTAGAGCATAATACAAACCTTCTGTATACAAAGCTTCTATAAGACTAATATCGAAAATGCCTTTACACTCAAATACGCACAAAGAGGTATAACGTAAATTATATGCTCATATAAATAGTCTCAAGTTACAAATTAAAAGAATTTACTTAAGAATTAAAATTATGTTATTTTGTACCAAATATGCCAGTGTCCGACAGCTTATCAGAATTACTGGCCTGAGTCTGTATTTCCCCCCTTCTCCCAAAAAGCTTATACTACCGTCCAGCTATTAAAATAGTTCCGTTTTGTATGTAATAGCAAAGTGATTGTATATTTTATAGTTTTTATTATTTTTGTTCTTATTATTAAGTTACGAAAAACGTTTGTTAAATATAAAGCAAAAATGAACTGGAACTTACATCAGAAAGCTTTAAATTATAATCATTCTGGTTTATTAATTTAAATCATAATCATTCTGGCCCGAAGCCCGGTCCGAGGGATGTAAAAAAGACGGGGTGAAATGCAGTGCTCTAGACTAGCCTATAAGTTTAACTTTTAAAAATGTTGTCATCCTAACAACAAACAGCTTTACTCATTCTCTTGTACACAGAGTCTTATACAGTCTATCAGCTATGACTATTTTAGTCTTTCAAAGGACAAAATGGGTGAAAAAACAGTAATAAAAATGAATCCAGTGATAGTCAGGGTCCCTCTGAATACATATAACTTGAAATATTGAGCTAACCTATAAAGCAACCCTTTTTATGGATGTTGGAAAATGGGACACACTGCAATTGCTAGGATGCATCTTGTTTTGGGTAAATATGCTTTTAGTTTTCTCCAAAACTATACAGTAAAATGCCTTGAAAATATACACAGTGATAGTATGGGTCACTCTGAATACATATACATTAAAAGAATGAGCTAACCTATAAAGCAACCCTTTTTATGAATGTTGGAAAATGGGAAAAAGTGCAAGTGCAACAATGGAGTTCGATGTTTTGGGTGAATTTGCTTTTAGTTTTCTACAAAACTATACAGTAAAATAACTTGAAAATGAATACAGTGATAGTCAGGGTCATTCTGAATACATATGATTTGAAAGAATGAGCTAACCTATAAAGCAACCCTTTTTTTATGAATGTTGAAAAATGGGAAAAAATGCAAGTGCAATTTATATATATATATATATATATATATATATATATATACATACACACACTCAAACATGAAACAAAAAAACAATGAATGAAAATCATTAATATTATAATTTATAATCTCTAATAAACGATTTAAAATAATCAATGTACAACACAAACGTTTATATACAATAATGAGTTAAAATAAGCGAAAGTATAAAGGAAACGTGTGTACGACAGCTTCTTTACATGCATTTTGACTACTCTGAGCACCCGTACCGTAAGTGCATGATTGCACGCGCAAGTGAAAAAAAAAATGCGGCTGGCTTGACCGTGTATTTTCAAAGCGCGGCTGGCTTGACCGCAGTCAGTATGCTAAGCTAACCTCACAAGAAAGTTGAAAAAGTAACTGTTTACCTTCAACATCATGGATATAACCCTCGATCCAGTTGCTGTAACCCTTCAGGAGGACAGACCTGGGAATTTTTGATCCTTCGTCCGCCCATGACTCCACAACATTGAGCGTAAGAGGAGGAAGATATGACAGGTTCGTAGTCCACACCATAGACATCATAGACGCCCTATTGGCCGCTGGGCGACGAGATTTGCGGCCGCCATCTTGAACCGGTCGTACTCCTGGTTTCGTTGCGTAGCAGCAGTTAAGATGCCAGAGCACTGTGCAGCATTTTCCTGTTCTGATTGGCGGACCATCGCAAGTACGGCTCGGGATTACTTTTCACAAGATTTAACATTACTATTGTACTATTGGTTGTAGTTTGTCCTTTAATCCAGAGAATTGAGAAGGAGCAAGGATCTTTTATAGTACTGTACTGAAATCGTAGCTAGCTAACATTAGTATTAGACTATGTATCTCAACTCAAGTGTTTCTCACATAACTTACTATTCAGATCAGAAAGAAGTTAGAAAAAGCACTTGTTAAATGCATGAAAACTTACTTTTAGCATTAGGTAACATTTAGTGCCTATTATCAACACAATCCAATCTGAAGTTAATACATATATTGTTCGACAGAACATAATAACTGTTATTTGTGTTTGCGCACGTGATTTCAGGAAGTAATGTACATTAAGGTTTCTCTGTTCTGTAAAGTGTATTTGAGTACTGTGTAAAGCGCTAATAAATATGCATTATTTGTATTCTTATTATAAGGTGCTGAGAGCTGCAGAGAGGGTGATCCGCCAAGCTTCAGCAATACAAGCTCCTCAGGTGTCAACAGTCACACACATTGTGCAGGAGGAGATTGGGACAGAGGATGTTTTCCTCCCTGGGGAGCACATTGAGGAGACCCAGTTTGGCATTGACAAGCATCAGTCTGATATGTTGTCACTGGTTGTGTCTGTGTTTCTAAAGATTAGGCTCCACCATGTTGACAAACTCTCCTCTCTTGAACTACAGAAAGGGAGCATGAGAAAGCTCTGCAAAACAGTCCTCTTTCAGGGGTTTTAGTGTGTGTGTGAGAGAGTGTATGAGAGAGAGAGAAAAGAGTGTGTGTGTGAGAGAGCGAGAGGGAGAGTGAGGGAGAAGAGTGTGTGTGAGGGTGAGGGAGAGGGAGGGTGGGAGGGAGAAGAGTGTGTGTGAGGGTGAGGGAGAGGGAGGGTGGGAGGGAGAAGAGTGTGTGTGAGGGTGAGGGAGAGGGAGGGTGGGAGGGAGGGATAATTGTGTGTGTGTGTGTACTGTATGTGTGAGAGAGATGGAGGGAGAAGTGGAGAAGTGTGTGTGTGTGTGTGTGTGTGTGTGTGTGTGAGAGAGAGAGAGAGAGAGAGAGAGAGTGTGAGGGAGAAGAGTGTATGTGAGGGTGAGGGAGGGAGGGATAATTGTGTGTGTGTGTGTACTGTATGTGTGAGAGAGATGGAGGGAGAAGTGGAGAAGTGTGTGTGTGTGTGTGTGTGTGTGTGAGAGAGAGAGAGTGTGAGGGAGAAGAGTGTATGTGAGGGTGAGGGAGGGAGGGATAATTGTGTGTGTGTGTGTGTGTGTACTGTATGTGTGAGAGAGATGGAGGGAGAAGTGGAGAAGTGTGTGTGTGTGTGTGTGAGAGAGAGAGAGTGTGAGGGAGAAGAGTGTGTGTGTGTGTGTGAGAGAAAGAGAGATGGAGAGAGAGATGTAATATGTTACAAATTATAATATATTGTTTCTTCAACTTATTAAAATATCTTATTTTACTGCAACTATCCGTTTCTGCTTCTTTATCATATTTATAGTGTGTGATTTATAAATATCCTACCTCACATATTTAGATTTTGGGCGTCTGGTCACTTATATATTATATCAGAATATAATATGTAACTGTATGCCTATTATGAATATTAAAATACGCTGAACCATGTGTCCTGTATCATAGTTGCACGAATGACCTTTGCAGCAAAAAAACCCCGCGTCAAATTCAGTTGGGTGTTCAGTGAGATATGATTTGATTTAATGTGCTGACAGCTGCACCTGGCAAACAAGTTACACTGAGTGGAGCTGGCGACCGGTCCGAGATGGCGGCTCCACGGCTCGTTCGTGCCAATGATGGGGCGTCTACCTATATATATGTCTATGGTCCACACAGCCATATTTAGTTGTTGTTATTTTCGGTTTACCCTCACAGCCTAGTTTTCGATTCAAAATGGCGGCGGGCTGAATAAGGCGTATATGGAATTGTGAATGATAGCATGTATAAAGGTTCAATAAGACCGAATAGAAAGGATTGTTGATATCTACGTCAGTGCAGAGGCTGTAAGAGAAAGAGAGAAAGAGAGAGAAGACTTCAACATTGAAGAACCCCAAACACCTCGACACACAGGTAACTGAGATTAAAGGACATTTTCTGATTACCCTGCTGAAAAAAACAGCTAAAACCAGCCTAAGCTGGTCAGGCTGGTTTTAGCTGGTCCCCCAGCCTGGTCATAGCTGGTTTATCAAGCTGGTTTTAGAGGGGTTTTGTCCACTTTTTTAGCTGGTCTTAGCTGGTTTTAGCTGGTCTAAGCTGGTTTTAGCCAGTCAGGATGGCTGGTCTTAGCTGGTCAGGCTGGTCTTAGCTGGATTAAGCTGGTTTTAGCTGGTCTAAGCTGGTCTTAGCTGGTTTTAGCTGGTCAGGATGGCTGGTCTTAGCTGGATTAAGCTGGTTTTAGCTGGTCAGCCTGGTTTAAGATGGTTTTAGCTGGTCAGGCTGAACATAACTGGTTTTAGATGGTCAGATTGACTGGTCTTAGCTGGTATTAGCTGGTTAGACTGGCTGGTCTTAGCTGGTTTTAGCTGGTCAGGCTGGGAGACCACCCAGATAACAAACTGACATAGAAACAACATATAATCGATGTTTCTCTTGGCACTGACACAATGTTGATTTTCTGCTTGTTTTAAAAAAAATCTCACATACTTAATAATAGATATGTATGATTAGTAATAATTTATTAAACACACATCACATTTAGTCAAAATGTCTTTATTTATACAAAATATACAGTTACAAATGTTTAGAGCATAATACAAACCTTCTGTATACAAAGCTTCTATAAGACTAATATCGAAAATGCCTTTACACTCAAATACGCACAAAGAGGTATAACGTAAATTATATGCTCATATAAATAGTCTCAAGTTACAAATTAAAAGAATTTACTTAAGAATTAAAATTATGTTATTTTGTACCAAATATGCCAGTGTCCGACAGCTTATCAGAATTACTGGCCTGAGTCTGTATTTCCCCCCTTCTCCCAAAAAGCTTATACTACCGTCCAGCTATTAAAATAGTTCCGTTTTGTATGTAATAGCAAAGTGATTGTATATTTTATAGTTAGGGCCCGAGCACCGATGGTGTGAGGACCCTCTTGTATCTGCTTTGTTTATTAGGGCCCGAGCACCGATGGTGTGAGGACCCTCTTGGAATTGCTCCGTTTATTAGGGCCCGAGCACCGATGGTGTGAGGACCCTCTTGGAATTGCTCCGTTTATTAGGGCTCAAGCCCAAAGGGCGAGAGGCCTATTGTTTTCCTTAGGATTATTTTTTATTATTATTATTATTAGGGCTCAAGCCCAAAGGGCGAGAGGCCTATTGTTTTCCTTAGGATTATTTTTTATTATTATTATTATTATTATTATTATTATTATTTATTTATTTTTTTTTTTCAACGTCTCGGGGGCTTTTGGGGCCCTTAACGTGCTTAAAAAGAAACATGCTTAGAAAATTGGCACACAGATTGGAACCTGCGGCCATTAGGGCCGGGCAGAGACTGATACACGGGCGTGGCACAGGGGCTCTACAGCGCCCCCTGGAATATGGAGGGCCATATATCATACATTCTTGCTCGTAGACGTATGAAACTCGGTACACATATAAATCTCATCAATCCAAACAACTTTTGTATTGCATATCATGGGCTCCGCCCAACAGGAAGTTGGCTATTTAGGGTTTAGTATTCAAATTTTTCGTCAAAGTTGTGGGGGCTTTTGGGGTCCTTAACATACTCAAAAACTCTTGAAAATTTGCGCACACTTTGGAATCTGTGGCCTTTAGGAGCCTGCAGAGGCTGGGACCCGGGCGTGGCACAGGGGCTCTACGGCGCCCCCTGGAACACAGTCAGAAATGTTGATGTATAGCTCACACATACTTGCACATATTCATATGAAACTCAGTACACATATAGATCTCATCGTGCCGAACAACTTTCGTATTGCATGTCATAGGCTCCACCCAACAGGAAGTCAGCTATTTAGAGTTATGTAAAAAGCGCATGCTCTGGAATTTGAAATACTTGTCATAGGTTTTTTTCTCGATTGCCGCCAAACTCGGTCAACATGATCTCAAGACACTGGGGATGAAAAATTGCCAGGGGATTTTTGATATCTCGAACGGTTTGCTCGTGGCGAGGCGTTGAAATTATGGCGAGAAATTAGAAACAGGAAGTGTCTTATACCATCCACATACATTTCCTGATTTTAATCAAACTTCATCAGATTATTCGTTGTATGATGTCGATCGCATATATGTGACTATTAGGAGTCAAAGTTATAGCGCCACCAACTGGCAGAAGGAAGTGTGTCATTTTCAAAATGATTTGAATTCAGCATCTTATTATTACTCGATTTGCTTCAAACTTTATCAGAATAATGTTAAAACACAGCCGATATAAATCTGCAAGGGGGATATTGATATCTAAAAAATTGTTGCCGTGGCAACATGTCAAACTGGAATACTTCTCAGGTGATTTTGAGGCAAATAACATACTTAGAATTTCACAAAACTCTGAACACACATCAGTATTTCTGATAGGAACTTAAATTGTGAATGGATTTTGGATAGCTTGAATGGTTTTGCCGTGGTGATTTTTTTAAATGACCTTACAAAGGGAATCATTATTGTATTTTTAAATTGCAGCTTCCAAACACGTCAAAGAATTTTTTCATACAGATGAAAAAGTCATTCTGAGGAAATATGCATAGTTTCACGACTTTACAACACTGTATGGATAACAGAAAATTAAAAAAACTGTCAGACATCTCATCTCACTCTGTCCCTCTGTTTTAGTATATGTGCTTCAGACTTCCATTGTCTGAGAGAAATAGCGCCCCTACAGGTTCAATTCCCGGACTTTTACTTTCACTTTTAAATCGGTTAAAAATACAAACAAATACTTAGATTTAATTCACACTGACAAGCTAAACCAACATATCTGATTATTACCGGTTCAGGGCTCATGGATAAATTATTTCTGGCCAGAGATACGTGAGAAATAGGAGAGATGAATCACCGCTGTGATCACGAGCGTCTGGAGTAAAGAGCTCAGAGAAAACGAATTTATTCCTGTTTTAAAGCTTTTAAAAATAAATTATTACAGCGATATCACACAATCAACCAATTAGAACACACCAAGAGCTAAATTCAGATGTTTTTGAACTGTTTGTGTGAAAATGAAATATTTGCAGCTTACATCTGAAATCACCGCCTCCGATCAGCGCGTACAGTGTCCAGCTCAAAACAAACGAATTTATTCTTGTTTAAGAGCTTTTTTAAATAAAATATTACCACAAATGCACACAATAAACCCATTGTAACACAACAAGAACTAAATGCAGGTGTTTGTGACCTGTTTAAGTGTGCAAGACTATTTGAAAGCGCGACTGGCAGAATAACATATCTCTCGAGCTGCAGGTTTCTGCCTTTCGTCGTACGAACGAACACATAACGGACAAGATTATTTCAAAACACATAATAGCTTGGCGACTATAAACGAAAACAGCCACGTGAACATAAACTGGATCTACTGGATTTGAATGTTAAAGTGACCACATTTACCACTTGCTTCTGTCTTCAATTTTAATCTATATAAAAAAGGAAACTCATTCGACTTGGCTGCTTTTTTAATGTGTGCGTATTTATTTATTTATCTTTTTATACATTTTGTATAATTTCATAGTTTGTGTATTACAATTATAAAAACAAAAATAAAATTAGCCACTCACATAGAAATAGCTTAGGCCTTAACCTTTTTCTGACAGTTTTAGGGATTTTTAAAAATCCTAAAAAAACCTTATTTGTGCTGCAAATAATAATTTCAAACTCATTTGATACTGACCTATGACATCCTGTGACATTATATTTATTTTAATTTACATAATCTCATGGATGTAACAGTAAATCTGTTCAGCTCACAGATCAATACTAAGCTGTAATGCAAGCAGAACTTTCACAAATGCTTATGAGTCATTTAAGGATTTGATAACACTGTAAAATAATGTCTAATTTGTTAACATTAGCAAACTCATTGATAACACTTTATAATAACTGCACTCATTATTAAATAGTCAGTTCATGCTTTATAAAGCCTTGTCCCAATATTAATAGTCAGTAGTAAGCAGTTTATAAATACAGCTATAAATAGCTTGTCCTTGGTTTATAAGCACATTTATTAAAAAGGAGAGTAAGTTATCTTCCTATGAAAAATGAAAGATAAAAATAAACAAACAACAACACAGATTGATACAGAACTCAGAAATTTTATTGTGGATTTATGATAAAGCCTGCAAATGAATTCATACTCCTACTCATACTACTCCATACTCCTTTTTCAACATGATGCCAATATACTGAGATGTTAAATTGTGAATGGGTTTAGGATAGCTTAAATGGTGTTGCCATAGAGATTTATTAAAGTAACATAAAAAAATACAACAGTTATTTTACTATATCTTTACAATTTTTCATTCTAAATCTTCATAATTTTTTATATAAGTAGAAGTCCTCATTTGAAGGAAGCACAGTAAGTTTCATAGCTTTATCACTTTCAAGAGCCAGCATAAAATTTAAACTATCATAACTTATAAATCAAGCTTGCAATTCTTAGTACCAATAATGGCCACCAGAGGGAGCTATAGGATTACTTTTAAATAATTATTGTATAAACGAGTATGATTTAAATCATTTATAGAAATCTTTAAAAAAAAAATGAATTGTATATATTTTACTGATAAAATGACCCTCACTTAATTAGAATAACAAGCTGAAGTATTTTGAACTATATATTAAGAATAATTCTTTATAGGCTTTATGGACAGATACGTTTTGAGTGACTCTTGAAGGATCAGCACCACATCCTCTTTTACCACTGTTTAAAGAATTAATCTTACAGAATAGGTGTGAATGAATTTTGGATAGCTTGAATGGTTTTGCCGTGATGTTTTTTGAAATAATAGTAAAAAAGGAACCAGTAAATGTCTTTTTATTTTTTTTAAAGTGCAGCTTCTAAACACTTTTAAAAAAAAAATGTACACATAGAAGACCAGTCATTCTGAGGCATATTTCCTCAGAATGACTGGTCTCATGACCATAGATTCATGACTATACAACACTATATGGATGATAGAAAATTAAAAAAAAACTATCATACATCTGATGTCACTCAGTCCCACTGTCACTGTGGGTAATGTGTGTGTGTGTGTGTGTTAAGTGAATTAGGTGTGAAACTATCAGGGTGCATTTAGTCTCCAGCGCCAACATTTTACAGAACTGCCACTTTCCTGGAGTCTCCAGAATTACTCGGTGTCAGGCTCTGAGAGACTTAAGATTCCAAAAAATGATTTAATTAGAATACCATGAAGTATTGTGAAATACTATATATTAAGGCTTTATATATAGGCTTAATGAACAGATTAGACTGACTCGTGAAGGACCAGCACCACCTCCTCTTGTTCGATGGTTTGAGGAGTATATCTTCCAGAATCCAGGATTAAGATTTAAGAGCTCATTTTTATTCCACCTCCTTTCCTGAAAGTCTGTCTTGCAGAATTGACTAAAAATTAATCTTCACATTATTTCCTAATTCTTTTGCAATTCTTTTGTCAGTTCTTCTTGACCTGTTTTTCTCTTCCAGCTTTCCTGGACTATTGTATAGCACTCATAAATGATTAACCCCTTTGAGTGCAAACATCGCTGACGGCCCCAGTTTATTATTGTTTCACTTTCACAGCACATTAAACATCACTGTCTTACTTCATCTGGACAAACTGTGCATCAATGGAAAGTTTAAAGACTCAAGCTTCGATATTTGACCAATATTTTGATAAAACATTGTTGCAGTGACAGATATTTAGTGATTTTTGTCAGGAGTGCAAAATAATAAATCCGTATTATGCCACATTTTGAATAGAAATTAACAACTCCCTCATATTCAGTCACGTCAAGAGCGGTTTATTTGTGTTCACATAGACTCACTGAACAGCGTCAATAAGGATTTACAGACCAAAGATGCATATCTGCGGAGATATATGGATATATTTACTGATGTTTACTTCATATTTCTTCAGACAGAATCGTCATTTCTATTCATTTTCCACGGATTTACGCGATCAGATGATAAACAGCCTCTCCCAGCGATCTGTGTGTGCGTGCAGTAGTCACAGCTCGTGCGGTGTGTGACTCAGACTCTGATTGGGTCTTTCAAACGTCAATCTTAAGAGTTTCATATCTGGACGCCGCCCCATCGTGTCACATGCTTCCTGCACACTTCCTGGTAGTTATCTGGCCAAAACAACACTGAAACACCTCTGTACACACAAAATATCCGAATAATAAACCCGCGATTACGATAGTAAAGCTTGGTATGAGAATTTCTTGAGATCTGGGGCGTTTTTATAAAAAAAATCGAAAATGTACATCGGAAATGCTAACTTGTGCAGCGATGAAAAAGGCTACAAATAACATATTTTTACAACAGTAAACGACCAAATTCCACCCCTGATCGCTAAAGGAAGTTATTATAAACACTCGATCGGGGTTTAAAGTGAGTTTTGAGTAAAAGTGTATTAATAATTTCATAAATTGTCAGATGTAGCTTGATGCTAACGTTAGCACCAATGCTTCTAATAGCAGGTGCTTTTCTTCTTCATAATGCATTTTTGTCTCAATAATTCACGTAAGGTCGTAAGAAAATGTTTTGTTGTATTTTTATAGTAAGACTTTTGATAAATAAGGGCTAAATGCAAAGAGAGACTGAAGTGAGATCGCTGCTTTGTTGCTTTGTAAAGCCTGAAAAACCACAATCAAGGCTAATAAAGGTGGAATAAAAACAAAAGAATAATGATAAAAGAATAATGCGGATAATGTGTCATACTTGGCGGAGGTGTGAAAGAACCGTTTGGTGAGAACAATACAATCATGATTCGGGCAGTTTTCAACAGTGAAACATACACAAAGAGCACAGGAAAGTTTACATGTGAGATCTTACAGAGATGACAAGGGCCATAAATCAATCTGATGAGCCTTCTCTAAAAACACACATGACATGGCCTTAGAAAATATTTCATAAAATTCACAGTTTTACAGATTCGATTATGAAATTTTTTATGAAGTCTTGGAAGACTTGTGGCCTTAGCTACACTGTGTTTTCAAACTCATTTCCTACATCAACATTTTTTTAAATACATTTAAAACATATGTTTTTAATATTTTTATTTTTGTTTTTATGTTTGAGCTTATATATCTCTATTATCATAACAGTCTGAGTGATTCTGATTCCTGAACAGTAAACTTTAAAGTGTCAGCTTTGTGAATAAAGGTTGGTTATGTATCTAGTGAGAAAGAATCATGAGCAGAAACCTTTTTATTTTGGGTATGTAATTTCGGTCTCCATGCCAAAAAAGGGGGGTTACTAGTAAGGGGTTAAATAAAAAATAATGGTAGTTATTAAGATTGATATGGTTTGGAATTGGTAAAAAATGCTTGGAAAAAAATCACAATAAAACAATGTTTTAATGTTTAAGTTTGGAATATTAACTGACGTGAATGAATGCTATATAAACATTGTTCATGTTAACATAATGTTTATGAATGGAATCTTATTGTAAAGTGTTACTAAAGTTATATATATATATATATATATATTGTTCTGTGAATGTGATTTTAAAGTCTAGATGATTCGGATTAACCCTTTAACTGCCATATCCTTTAAAACCTCACTGCCAGAGGGATATTGTGAATGCATGTGCCCGCTGGGCACAGTTTACCTGATGCCACCGGGGTGGCGATGGCACTGGTGGCTTGAGCCCGCCATCGCTGCTTGCAGCTATATTTATTATTAGGGCTCAAGCCCGAAGGGGCGAAGAGCCCTATTGTTCTTCTAAGGATTATTCTTATTATTTTTTTTATTTTTTATTAAACCTTCCGGGGTTTTTTAGGGGCCTTAACATGCTCAAAAACTCTTGAAAATTGGCACACACATTGGAATCTGCGGCCATCAGGACGCCGCAGAGGCTGGGACCCGGGCGTGGCACAGGGACTCTACAGCGCCCCCTGGAACACCTTCAGAAATCTTGAACCATAGCTCACACAGACTTGCATGTATTTATATGAAACTCAGTACACTTATAGATCTCATTAAGTCGAACAACTTTCACACTTTATGTCATAGGCTCCGCCCAACAGGAAGTCAGCTATTCAGGGCTGTTTAAAAAAAGCATGCTCTGGAATTTGAAATACTCCTCTGAGGTTTTCAACCCGTTCGCCACGAAACTCGGTGAACATGATCTCAAGACATTGGGGATGAAAAATTGCGAGGGGATTTTTGATATCTCGAACGGTTTGCCCGTAGCGAGGCGTGGAAATTATGGCGAGAAATGAGAAACAGGAAATGTCTAATAACATCCACATACATTTCCTGAATTTGATCAAACTTCATTGGTTTGTTCGTTGTATGATACCAATCGTATATATGTGACTATTAAGAGTCAACGTTATAGCGCCACCAACTGGCAGCAGGAAGTGAGTCATTTTCAAAATGTTTTGAATTCAGCATCTTATTTTTACTCTATTTACTTAAAACTTCATCAGAATAATGACAAAACACGGCCGATGTAAATCTGTTGTGGGGATATTGATATCTAATATGGCGTTGCCATGGCAACGTGTCAAACTTGAACGTTCTGTTATGATGAGTTTGAGGCAGACAACAAGCTCAGATTTACATGAAACTCAAAACACATATCAGTATTAGTGATAGCTAGACAATGGCAAAAGCTTTTAAAAGGGCGTGAAGGAGGCACTCTATAGCGCCACCTTTTGTCAAAAGTGGGGGGGTTAGTTTTAGCTACAGACACCAAACTTGGTACATAAATTGTTCTTTTCAAGACGGACAACTTTCTAATTCACAGTCATCAGCTACGACCAACAGGAAGTCGGCTATTTTGATTTGAATATTTAAATTGAGCTCTGATTTAATGCATACTCCTCACAGGAAATGTTCACTATACTCACCAAACTTTGTCTACATGTTGAAAAAACATTGATGAACTTAAATTGCGAACGGATTTTGGTTAGCTTGAACGGTTTTGTCGTGGTGATTTTTTGAAATGACAGTAAAAAGGGAATCATTAATTGTCTTGTATTTTTAAATTGCAGCTTCCAAACACTTAAAAAAAAAATTCATACAGAGATCAAATCATTCTGAGGACATATGCATAGTTTCATGACTTTACAACACTGTATGATTAAAAGAAAATTAAAAAACTGTCAGACATCTCAACTCACTCTGTCCCTCTGTTTGAGCAATGTATGTGTGCTGACTGAGTGCATGTGTGTGTGTGAGTGTGTGTGTGTGAGTGGGGGATGGGCATGAGCTGAGTGGCAGACACAATGAGAGAGAGAAAGAGAGAGAGAGAGACTTAATCATCTCTTTAATCACCAGAAAAAAATGTATTTTAAATTGTTATTTTTTGTTGCTGTTGCTAACATTGCTGTTTTCATTACAGCTTAAGAAATCTCTTAGGCCTTATCCTTTTCTGACAGTTTAAGGAATTAAAAACAACATTCTAAAAATACTTATTTGTGCTGCAAATAATAATTTCAACTCATTTGATACTGACCTATTCCATCCTGTGACATGACATGTATCTACATTTTTAAAATCTCATGGATGTAACAGTAAAACTGTTCAGCTCACAGATCAAGAGTAAGCTTCTTTCACAAATGCTTATAAGTCATTAAAGGATTTAATAACACTGTAAAATAATGTCTAATTTGTTAACATTAGTAAATGCATTGGTAACACTTTATAATAACTGCACTCATTAGTAAATAGTCAGTTTATGCTTTATAAAGCCTTGTCCCAATATTAATAATTAGTAGTAAGCAGTTTATAAATACAGCTATAAATAGCTTGTTCTTGGTTTATAAGCACATTTATTAAAAAGGAGAGTAAAGGGTCAGTTATCTTCCTATGAAAAAAATAAAATAAAAAAAATAAACAAACAACAACACAGATTGATACAGAACTCAGATATGTTATTGTGGATTTATGATAAAATCAGCATGTAAAAATGAATTCATACTCCTCCGAGAAGACATAAGTAGTTCACACCAAAATTTTTCAACATGATGCTAATATACTGAAGATGTTAAATTTCGAATGGGTTTAGGATACCTTAAATGGTGTGGCCATAGCGATTTATTAAAGTAACATAAAAAAAATACAATAGTTATTTTATGATATCTTTTAAATTTTTAATTCCAACTCTTCATAATTTTTTATATACGTAGAAGTCATCATTTGAAGGAAGCACAGTAAGTTTCATAGCTTTATCATTTTCAAGAGCCAGCATGAAATTAAAACTATCATAACTTATAAATCAAGCTTGCAATTCTTAGTACCAATAATGGCCACCAGATGGAGCTATAGGATAACTTTTAAATAATTATTGTAGAAACGAGTATGATTTAAATCATTTATAGAAATCTTTCAAAGAAAAATAATATGTATTTTACTGATAAAATGACCCTCACTTAATTAGAATAACAAGCTGAAGTATTGTGAACTGTATATTAAGAATAATTCTTTATAGGCTTTATGGACAGATATGTTTTGAGAGACTCTTGAAGGTTCAGCCCCACATCCTCTTTTACCACTGTTTAAATAATGTATCTTACAGAACAGGTGCGGATGAATTTTGGATAGCTTGAATGGTTTTGTCGTGGTGATTTATTGAAATAACAGTAAAAAAGTAACCAGTAAATGTCTTTTATTTTTTTAAAGTGCAGCTTCTAAACACTTCAAAAAAATGTACACATAGAAGACAAGTCATTCTGAGGAAATATGCATAGTTTCATGACTATACAACACTATATGGATGATAGAAAATTAAAAAACTATCATACATCTGATGTCACTCTGTCCCTCTGTCACTGTGGGTAATGTGTGTGTGTGTGTGTGTGTGTGTGTGTGTGTGTATGTGTGTGGGTGTTAAGTGAATTAGGTGTGAAACTATCAGGGAGCATTTAGTCTCCAGTGCCAACATTTTACAGAACTGCCACTTTCCTGGAGTCTCCAGAATTACTCTGTGTCAGGTTCTGAGAGATCTAAGATTCAAAAAAATTATTTGATTAGAATACCATGAAGTATTGTGAAATACTATATATTAAGACTTTATATATAGGCTTTATGAACAGATTAGAGTGACTCGTGAAGGACCAGCACCACCTCCTCTTGTCCGATGGTTTGAGGAATATATCTTCCAGAATCCGGGATTAAGATTTAGGAGCTCATTTTTATTCCACCTCCTTTCCTGAAAGTCTGTCTTGCAGAATTGACTAAAAATTAATCTTCACATTAATTCCTAATTATTTTGCAATTCTTTTTGTCAGTTCTTCTTGACCTGTTTTTTTCTTCTTCTTTTCTGACCTCATGACCCAGTCAGCATTTTTTGTACAATGGCCAAGTCTTAACTTATCCATTTCTGTATTGCATTTGTGTTTGATATTTCTCATGGGCTTTACAGTTTGAGTTAAAACTCTTTTTTAGCGCATTTCATCTGTAAAAGAAAACATGCCCAATAATTCTGCACACATGAATATAAGGAGTTTTTCTCTTCCAGCTTTCCTGGACTATTGTATAGCACTCATAAATGATTAAATAAAAAATAATGGTAGTTATTAAGATTGATATGGTTTGGAATTGGTAAAATGTGCTTGGAAAAAAATCACAATAAAACAATGTTTTAATGTTTAAGTTTGGAATATTAACTGACATGAATGAATGCTATATAAATATTGTTCATGTTAACATAATGTTTAGAAATGAAATATTATTGTAAAGTGTCACTAAAGTTATATATATTGTTCTGTGAATGTGATTTTAAAGTCTTGATGATTCTGATTAACCCTTTAACTGCCTTATCCTTTAAAACCTCACTGCCAGAGAGAGAGAGAGAGAGAGACCTAATCATCCCTTTAATAATCAGGAAAAAAAAAAAATCTGTATTTTAAATTGTTATTGTTTTTGTTGTTGCTAATGGTGGTGTTTTTTCCTTTCATTACAGGTTAAGAAATCTCTTAGGCCTTATCCTTTTCTGACAGTTTTAGGGATTTAAAAACATCCTAAGAATCCTTATTTGTGCTGCAAATAATAATTTCAAACTCATTTGATACTGACCTATGACAACCTGTGACGTGACATGACATTTATTAATCTCATGGATGTAACAGTAAAACTCTTCAACTGACAGATAAAGCTGCAATGCAAGCAAAACTATTTCACAAATGCTTATAGGTCATTAAAATCATTACAAAACACTAATAATTTATTTAAGGATTTGGTAACACTGTAAAATAATGTCTAATTTATTAACATTAGTAAATGCATTGGTAACACTTTATAATAACTGCACTCATTAGCTAAGCATTAGTAAATAGTTCATGATTATAAAGCCTTTTCCCTTAATAATAGTCATTATTAAGCAGTAATACATCTATAAATAAATTGTTCTTGGTTTAAAAGCACATATATTACAAAATAGATGAAAGTCTCAGTTGTCTTATAAAATAAATGAATAAACACAACCCAGTTTGATTCAGAATTCAGAAATATTTATTTCAAGATGCAATAAAAGGAAACTGTACACTTGAATAGGTTTTGAGCGATTCTTGAAGGATTAGCATCACCTCCTCTTGTACGATGGTTTGAGGAATATATCTTCCAGATAGTACTGCTGCTCCCTATATGCAGAGTATGCAGTCTTCGTAGGGCACCAACTCCCAGAGGGGGTACCATCCCAGTTGCTCAAAAAAAAAAAAAAAATATGCGCCATTCTCCCATCTGTGCTCGCGACCGCTCACACCTCATGTTTGCGGCTGAATGTTCGTAATTGATGGATGGACATCTATGCCTGGGTATAGGACATCAGCAAGCCGGCACAGAGAAAAGAAATCTAAAGTAAAAAAAACAGGCATAAAGTTGTACATTCGAGAGTCTCAAATTTAGGGACCGTCTCTAAAGTTACATGTGATATTGTTATACACTTTTCTAACGTCAGTAGCATTTGAAGAGAATGACTTACAGTCATAAAAACAACTGTAATTTTTCATCTAGGTGACAGCTATAATGCACAATTAATTTGAATGTTTCATATTTATTACAACAAACTGTAAGTCATATGTAAATTATGCTACTTTTTCACATGGGCTCAAATGCAAATTTGAAGCTCAATAGCATTTGAGAAGAAAGACTTGCAGTCATAAAACAATTGTAATGTGTTCATATAGGTGTCAGCTACAATGCACACCTTATACATTTTTTATAAATATAAAAATAAAGTGTTACTAAAGTTATATATATATTGTTCTGTGTATGTGATTTCAAAGTCTAGATTGGTCGGATTAACACTTTAACTGCGGCATCCCTTAAAACTTGATTGTCAGAGGGTTACTGTAAATTCTTATGCCCGCTGGGCACAGTTTTCCCGATGCCACCGGGGTGGCGTTGCACTGATGGCTTGAGCCCGACATCGCTGCTTGCAGCTATATATTTTTTTTTTTTTTATTAAACCTTCCGGGGGTTTTTAGGGGCCTTAACATGCTCAAAAACTCTTGAAAATTGGCACACACATTGGAATCTGCGGCCATCAGGACGCTGCAGAGGCTGGGACCCGGGCGTGGCACAGGGACTCTACAGCGCCCCCTGGAACACCTTCAGAAATCTTGAACCATAGCTCACACACACTTGCATGTATTTATATGAAACTCGGTACACTTATAGATCTCATTAAGCCGAACAACTTTCACACTTTATGTCTTAGGCTCCGCCCAACAGGAAGTCAACTATTCAGGGCTGTTTAAAAAAAGCATGCTCTGGAATTTGAAATACTCCTCTGAGGTTTTCAACCCGTTCGTCACGAAACTCGGTGAACATGATCTCAAGACATTGGGGATGAAAAATTGCGAGGGGATTTTTGATATCTCGAACGGTTTGCCCGTGGTGAGGCGTTGAAATTATGGCGAGAAATGAGAAACAGGAAATGTCTAATAACGTCCACATACATTTCCTGAATTTGATCAAACTTCATTGGTTTGTTCGTTGTATGATACAGATCGTATATATGTGACTATTAAGAGTCAACGTTATAGCGCCACCAACTGGCAGCAGGAAGTGAGTCATTTTCAAAATGTTTTGAATTTAGCATCTTATTTTTACTCGATTTCCTTAAAACTTCATCAGAATAATGACAAAACACGGCCGATGTAAATCTGTTGTGGGGATATTGATATCTAATATGGCGTTGCCATGGCAACGTGTCAAACTTGAATGTTCTGTTATGGTGAGTTTGAGGCAGACAACAAGCTCAGACTTACATGAAACTCAAAATACATATTGGTATTATTGATAGCTAGACAATGGCAAAAGCTTTTAAAAGGGCGTGAAGGAGGCACGCTATAGCGCCACCTTTTGTCAAAAGTGGGGGGGTTAGTTTTAGCTACAGACACAAAACTTGGTACATAAATTGTTCTAATCAAGACGGACAACTTTCTAATTCACAGTCATAAGCTACGATCAACAGGAGGTCGGCTATTTTGATTTGAATGTGTATTTTTGAGATTTTACAGTTGTGAATTAATGCATACTCCTCACAGGGGAAGCACACTATACACACCAAACTTTGTCTACATGAAGAAAAACCATTGAGGAACTTAAATTGCGAACGGATTTTGGTTAGCTTGAACGGTTTTGTCGTGGTGAATTTTTGAAATGACAGTAAAAAGGGAAACATTAATTGTCTTGTATGTTTAAATTGCAGCTTCCAAACACTTCAAAGCATTTTTTTATACAAAGATCAAATCATTCTGAGGAAATATGCATAGTTTCACGACTTTACAACACTGTATGGATAAAAGAAAATTAAAAAACTGTCAGACTTCTCAACTGACATGATCTCACTCTGGCCACCCTGTCTGTGTGAGGGAAGGGAGGGGGAGAGGGAGGGGAGTGTGAGGGGGTTGGTGACTGTGACAGTGTGTGTGGACTGTAGGGAGGGGCTGTCTGGCAGAGAGAGAGAGAGAGAGAGACCTATTCATCCCTTTAATAATCAGGAAAAAAAAATTGTATTTTAAATTGTTATTGTTTTTGTTGTTGCTAATGGTGGTGTTTTTTCCTTACATTACAGGTTAAGAAATCTCTTAGGCCTTATCCTTTTCTGACAGTTTTAGGGATTTAAAAACATCCTAAGAACCCTAATTTGTGCTGCAAAAAATAATTTCAAACTCATTTGATACTGACCTATGACAACCTGTGACGTGACATGACATTTATTAATCTCATGGATGTAACAGTAAAACTCTTCAACTAACAGATAAAGCTGCAATGCAAGCAAAACTATTTCACAAATGCTTATAGGTCATTAAAATCATTACAAAAACACTAATACATTATTTAAGGATTTGGTAACACTGTAAAATAATGTCTTATTTGTTAACATTATGCAGTATAACATAGTATGCAGTCTTCGTAGGGCACCAACTCCCAGAGGGGGCACCATCCCAGTTGCTCAAAAAAAAAAACAAAAAAAAAAACATGCGCCATTCTCCCATCCGCACTCGCGACCGCTCACACCTCATGTTTGCGGCTGAATGTTCGTAATTGATGGATGGACATCTATGCCTGGGTATAGGACATCAGCAATCCGGCACAGAGAAAAGAAAACTAAAGAAAATAAAACAGGCATAAAGTTGTCTTGACATTGGACTTTCTAGAGTCTCAAATTTAGGGCCGGTCTCTAAAGTTACATGTGATATTGTTATACACTTTTCTAACGTCAGTAGCATTTGAAGAGAATGACTTACAGTCATAAAAACAACTGTA
>NW_020527620.1:0-16526 GCF_003368295.1 Carassius auratus | reverse complement strand
ACAATAAAACAATGTTTTAATGTTTAAGTTTGGAATGTAACTGACGTGAATGAATGCTATATAAACATTGTTCATGTTAACATAATGTTTATGAATGGAATCTTATTTTGTTAAAGTGTACTAAAGATTATATTATATATATATATATATTGTTTCTGTGAATGTGATTTTAAAGTCTAGATGATTCGGATTAACCCTTTAACTGCCATATCCTTTAAAACCTCACTGCCAGAGGGATATTGTGAATGCATGTGCCGCTGGCACAGTTTACCTGATGCCACCGGGGTGGCGATGGCACTGGTGGCTTGAGCCCGCCATCGCTGCTTGCAGCTATATTTATTATTAGGCTCAAGCCCGAAGGGCGAAGAGCCCTATTGTTCTTCTAAGGATTATTCTTATTATTTTTTTTATTTTTTATTAAACCTTCCGGGGTTTTTTAGGGCCTTAACATGCTCAAAACTCTTGAAAATTGGCACACACATTGGAATCTGCGGCCATCAGGACGCCGCAGAGGCTGGGACCCGGGCGTGGCACAGGGACTCTACAGCGCCCCCTGGAACACCTTCAGAAATCTTGAACCATAGCTCACACAGACTTGCATGTATTTATATGAAACTCAGTACACTTATAGATCTCATTAAGTCGAACAACTTTCACACTTTATGTCATAGGCTCCGCCCAACAGGAAGTCAGCTATTCAGGGCTGTTTAAAAAAAGCATGCTCTGGAATTTGAAATACTCCTCTGAGGTTTTCAACCCGTTCGCCACGAAACTCGGTGAACATGATCTCAAGACATTGGGGATGAAAAATTGCGAGGGGATTTTTGATATCTCGAACGGTTTGCCCGTAGCGAGGCGTGGAAATTATGGCGAGAAATGAGAAACAGGAAATGTCTAATAACATCCACATACATTTCCTGAATTTGATCAAACTTCATTGGTTTGTTCGTTGTATGATACCAATCGTATATATGTGACTATTAAGAGTCAACGTTATAGCGCCACCAACTGGCAGCAGGAAGTGAGTCATTTTCAAAATGTTTTGAATTCAGCATCTTATTTTTACTCTATTTACTTAAAACTTCATCAGAATAATGACAAAACACGGCCGATGTAAATCTGTTGTGGGGATATTGATATCTAATATGGCGTTGCCATGGCAACGTGTCAAACTTGAACGTTCTGTTATGATGAGTTTGAGGCAGACAACAAGCTCAGATTTACATGAAACTCAAAACACATATCAGTATTAGTGATAGCTAGACAATGGCAAAAGCTTTTAAAAGGGCGTGAAGGAGGCACTCTATAGCGCCACCTTTTGTCAAAAGTGGGGGGGTTAGTTTTAGCTACAGACACCAAACTTGGTACATAAATTGTTCTTTTCAAGACGGACAACTTTCTAATTCACAGTCATCAGCTACGACCAACAGGAAGTCGGCTATTTTGATTTGAATATTTAAATTGAGCTCTGATTTAATGCATACTCCTCACAGGAAATGTTCACTATACTCACCAAACTTTGTCTACATGTTGAAAAAACATTGATGAACTTAAATTGCGAACGGATTTTGGTTAGCTTGAACGGTTTTGTCGTGGTGATTTTTTGAAATGACAGTAAAAAGGGAATCATTAATTGTCTTGTATTTTTAAATTGCAGCTTCCAAACACTTAAAAAAAAAATTCATACAGAGATCAAATCATTCTGAGGACATATGCATAGTTTCATGACTTTACAACACTGTATGATTAAAAGAAAATTAAAAAACTGTCAGACATCTCAACTCACTCTGTCCCTCTGTTTGAGCAATGTATGTGTGCTGACTGAGTGCATGTGTGTGTGTGAGTGTGTGTGTGTGAGTGGGGGATGGGCATGAGCTGAGTGGCAGACACAATGAGAGAGAGAAAGAGAGAGAGAGAGACTTAATCATCTCTTTAATCACCAGAAAAAAATGTATTTTAAATTGTTATTTTTTGTTGCTGTTGCTAACATTGCTGTTTTCATTACAGCTTAAGAAATCTCTTAGGCCTTATCCTTTTCTGACAGTTTAAGGAATTAAAAACAACATTCTAAAAATACTTATTTGTGCTGCAAATAATAATTTCAACTCATTTGATACTGACCTATTCCATCCTGTGACATGACATGTATCTACATTTTTAAAATCTCATGGATGTAACAGTAAAACTGTTCAGCTCACAGATCAAGAGTAAGCTTCTTTCACAAATGCTTATAAGTCATTAAAGGATTTAATAACACTGTAAAATAATGTCTAATTTGTTAACATTAGTAAATGCATTGGTAACACTTTATAATAACTGCACTCATTAGTAAATAGTCAGTTTATGCTTTATAAAGCCTTGTCCCAATATTAATAATTAGTAGTAAGCAGTTTATAAATACAGCTATAAATAGCTTGTTCTTGGTTTATAAGCACATTTATTAAAAAGGAGAGTAAAGGGTCAGTTATCTTCCTATGAAAAAAATAAAATAAAAAAAATAAACAAACAACAACACAGATTGATACAGAACTCAGATATGTTATTGTGGATTTATGATAAAATCAGCATGTAAAAATGAATTCATACTCCTCCGAGAAGACATAAGTAGTTCACACCAAAATTTTTCAACATGATGCTAATATACTGAAGATGTTAAATTTCGAATGGGTTTAGGATACCTTAAATGGTGTGGCCATAGCGATTTATTAAAGTAACATAAAAAAAAATACAATAGTTATTTTATGATATCTTTTAAATTTTTAATTCCAACTCTTCATAATTTTTTATATACGTAGAAGTCATCATTTGAAGGAAGCACAGTAAGTTTCATAGCTTTATCATTTTCAAGAGCCAGCATGAAATTAAAACTATCATAACTTATAAATCAAGCTTGCAATTCTTAGTACCAATAATGGCCACCAGATGGAGCTATAGGATAACTTTTAAATAATTATTGTAGAAACGAGTATGATTTAAATCATTTATAGAAATCTTTCAAAGAAAAATAATATGTATTTTACTGATAAAATGACCCTCACTTAATTAGAATAACAAGCTGAAGTATTGTGAACTGTATATTAAGAATAATTCTTTATAGGCTTTATGGACAGATATGTTTTGAGAGACTCTTGAAGGTTCAGCCCCACATCCTCTTTTACCACTGTTTAAATAATGTATCTTACAGAACAGGTGCGGATGAATTTTGGATAGCTTGAATGGTTTTGTCGTGGTGATTTATTGAAATAACAGTAAAAAAGTAACCAGTAAATGTCTTTTATTTTTTTAAAGTGCAGCTTCTAAACACTTCAAAAAAATGTACACATAGAAGACAAGTCATTCTGAGGAAATATGCATAGTTTCATGACTATACAACACTATATGGATGATAGAAAATTAAAAAACTATCATACATCTGATGTCACTCTGTCCCTCTGTCACTGTGGGTAATGTGTGTGTGTGTGTGTGTGTGTGTGTGTGTGTGTATGTGTGTGGGTGTTAAGTGAATTAGGTGTGAAACTATCAGGGAGCATTTAGTCTCCAGTGCCAACATTTTACAGAACTGCCACTTTCCTGGAGTCTCCAGAATTACTCTGTGTCAGGTTCTGAGAGATCTAAGATTCAAAAAAATTATTTGATTAGAATACCATGAAGTATTGTGAAATACTATATATTAAGACTTTATATATAGGCTTTATGAACAGATTAGAGTGACTCGTGAAGGACCAGCACCACCTCCTCTTGTCCGATGGTTTGAGGAATATATCTTCCAGAATCCGGGATTAAGATTTAGGAGCTCATTTTTATTCCACCTCCTTTCCTGAAAGTCTGTCTTGCAGAATTGACTAAAAATTAATCTTCACATTAATTCCTAATTATTTTGCAATTCTTTTTGTCAGTTCTTCTTGACCTGTTTTTTTCTTCTTCTTTTCTGACCTCATGACCCAGTCAGCATTTTTTGTACAATGGCCAAGTCTTAACTTATCCATTTCTGTATTGCATTTGTGTTTGATATTTCTCATGGGCTTTACAGTTTGAGTTAAAACTCTTTTTTAGCGCATTTCATCTGTAAAAGAAAACATGCCCAATAATTCTGCACACATGAATATAAGGAGTTTTTCTCTTCCAGCTTTCCTGGACTATTGTATAGCACTCATAAATGATTAAATAAAAAATAATGGTAGTTATTAAGATTGATATGGTTTGGAATTGGTAAAATGTGCTTGGAAAAAAATCACAATAAAACAATGTTTTAATGTTTAAGTTTGGAATATTAACTGACATGAATGAATGCTATATAAATATTGTTCATGTTAACATAATGTTTAGAAATGAAATATTATTGTAAAGTGTCACTAAAGTTATATATATTGTTCTGTGAATGTGATTTTAAAGTCTTGATGATTCTGATTAACCCTTTAACTGCCTTATCCTTTAAAACCTCACTGCCAGAGAGAGAGAGAGAGAGAGACCTAATCATCCCTTTAATAATCAGGAAAAAAAAAAAATCTGTATTTTAAATTGTTATTGTTTTTGTTGTTGCTAATGGTGGTGTTTTTTCCTTTCATTACAGGTTAAGAAATCTCTTAGGCCTTATCCTTTTCTGACAGTTTTAGGGATTTAAAAACATCCTAAGAATCCTTATTTGTGCTGCAAATAATAATTTCAAACTCATTTGATACTGACCTATGACAACCTGTGACGTGACATGACATTTATTAATCTCATGGATGTAACAGTAAAACTCTTCAACTGACAGATAAAGCTGCAATGCAAGCAAAACTATTTCACAAATGCTTATAGGTCATTAAAATCATTACAAAACACTAATAATTTATTTAAGGATTTGGTAACACTGTAAAATAATGTCTAATTTATTAACATTAGTAAATGCATTGGTAACACTTTATAATAACTGCACTCATTAGCTAAGCATTAGTAAATAGTTCATGATTATAAAGCCTTTTCCCTTAATAATAGTCATTATTAAGCAGTAATACATCTATAAATAAATTGTTCTTGGTTTAAAAGCACATATATTACAAAATAGATGAAAGTCTCAGTTGTCTTATAAAATAAATGAATAAACACAACCCAGTTTGATTCAGAATTCAGAAATATTTATTTCAAGATGCAATAAAAGGAAACTGTACACTTGAATAGGTTTTGAGCGATTCTTGAAGGATTAGCATCACCTCCTCTTGTACGATGGTTTGAGGAATATATCTTCCAGATAGTACTGCTGCTCCCTATATGCAGAGTATGCAGTCTTCGTAGGGCACCAACTCCCAGAGGGGGTACCATCCCAGTTGCTCAAAAAAAAAAAAAAAATATGCGCCATTCTCCCATCTGTGCTCGCGACCGCTCACACCTCATGTTTGCGGCTGAATGTTCGTAATTGATGGATGGACATCTATGCCTGGGTATAGGACATCAGCAAGCCGGCACAGAGAAAAGAAATCTAAAGTAAAAAAAACAGGCATAAAGTTGTACATTCGAGAGTCTCAAATTTAGGGACCGTCTCTAAAGTTACATGTGATATTGTTATACACTTTTCTAACGTCAGTAGCATTTGAAGAGAATGACTTACAGTCATAAAAACAACTGTAATTTTTCATCTAGGTGACAGCTATAATGCACAATTAATTTGAATGTTTCATATTTATTACAACAAACTGTAAGTCATATGTAAATTATGCTACTTTTTCACATGGGCTCAAATGCAAATTTGAAGCTCAATAGCATTTGAGAAGAAAGACTTGCAGTCATAAAACAATTGTAATGTGTTCATATAGGTGTCAGCTACAATGCACACCTTATACATTTTTTATAAATATAAAAATAAAGTGTTACTAAAGTTATATATATATTGTTCTGTGTATGTGATTTCAAAGTCTAGATTGGTCGGATTAACACTTTAACTGCGGCATCCCTTAAAACTTGATTGTCAGAGGGTTACTGTAAATTCTTATGCCCGCTGGGCACAGTTTTCCCGATGCCACCGGGGTGGCGTTGCACTGATGGCTTGAGCCCGACATCGCTGCTTGCAGCTATATATTTTTTTTTTTTTTATTAAACCTTCCGGGGGTTTTTAGGGGCCTTAACATGCTCAAAAACTCTTGAAAATTGGCACACACATTGGAATCTGCGGCCATCAGGACGCTGCAGAGGCTGGGACCCGGGCGTGGCACAGGGACTCTACAGCGCCCCCTGGAACACCTTCAGAAATCTTGAACCATAGCTCACACACACTTGCATGTATTTATATGAAACTCGGTACACTTATAGATCTCATTAAGCCGAACAACTTTCACACTTTATGTCTTAGGCTCCGCCCAACAGGAAGTCAACTATTCAGGGCTGTTTAAAAAAAGCATGCTCTGGAATTTGAAATACTCCTCTGAGGTTTTCAACCCGTTCGTCACGAAACTCGGTGAACATGATCTCAAGACATTGGGGATGAAAAATTGCGAGGGGATTTTTGATATCTCGAACGGTTTGCCCGTGGTGAGGCGTTGAAATTATGGCGAGAAATGAGAAACAGGAAATGTCTAATAACGTCCACATACATTTCCTGAATTTGATCAAACTTCATTGGTTTGTTCGTTGTATGATACAGATCGTATATATGTGACTATTAAGAGTCAACGTTATAGCGCCACCAACTGGCAGCAGGAAGTGAGTCATTTTCAAAATGTTTTGAATTTAGCATCTTATTTTTACTCGATTTCCTTAAAACTTCATCAGAATAATGACAAAACACGGCCGATGTAAATCTGTTGTGGGGATATTGATATCTAATATGGCGTTGCCATGGCAACGTGTCAAACTTGAATGTTCTGTTATGGTGAGTTTGAGGCAGACAACAAGCTCAGACTTACATGAAACTCAAAATACATATTGGTATTATTGATAGCTAGACAATGGCAAAAGCTTTTAAAAGGGCGTGAAGGAGGCACGCTATAGCGCCACCTTTTGTCAAAAGTGGGGGGGTTAGTTTTAGCTACAGACACAAAACTTGGTACATAAATTGTTCTAATCAAGACGGACAACTTTCTAATTCACAGTCATAAGCTACGATCAACAGGAGGTCGGCTATTTTGATTTGAATGTGTATTTTTGAGATTTTACAGTTGTGAATTAATGCATACTCCTCACAGGGGAAGCACACTATACACACCAAACTTTGTCTACATGAAGAAAAACCATTGAGGAACTTAAATTGCGAACGGATTTTGGTTAGCTTGAACGGTTTTGTCGTGGTGAATTTTTGAAATGACAGTAAAAAGGGAAACATTAATTGTCTTGTATGTTTAAATTGCAGCTTCCAAACACTTCAAAGCATTTTTTTATACAAAGATCAAATCATTCTGAGGAAATATGCATAGTTTCACGACTTTACAACACTGTATGGATAAAAGAAAATTAAAAAACTGTCAGACTTCTCAACTGACATGATCTCACTCTGGCCACCCTGTCTGTGTGAGGGAAGGGAGGGGGAGAGGGAGGGGGAGTGTGAGGGGGTTGGTGACTGTGACAGTGTGTGTGGACTGTAGGGAGGGGCTGTCTGGCAGAGAGAGAGAGAGAGAGAGACCTATTCATCCCTTTAATAATCAGGAAAAAAAAATTGTATTTTAAATTGTTATTGTTTTTGTTGTTGCTAATGGTGGTGTTTTTTCCTTACATTACAGGTTAAGAAATCTCTTAGGCCTTATCCTTTTCTGACAGTTTTAGGGATTTAAAAACATCCTAAGAACCCTAATTTGTGCTGCAAAAAATAATTTCAAACTCATTTGATACTGACCTATGACAACCTGTGACGTGACATGACATTTATTAATCTCATGGATGTAACAGTAAAACTCTTCAACTAACAGATAAAGCTGCAATGCAAGCAAAACTATTTCACAAATGCTTATAGGTCATTAAAATCATTACAAAACACTAATACATTATTTAAGGATTTGGTAACACTGTAAAATAATGTCTTATTTGTTAACATTATGCAGTATAACATAGTATGCAGTCTTCGTAGGGCACCAACTCCCAGAGGGGGCACCATCCCAGTTGCTCAAAAAAAAAACAAAAAAAAAAACATGCGCCATTCTCCCATCCGCACTCGCGACCGCTCACACCTCATGTTTGCGGCTGAATGTTCGTAATTGATGGATGGACATCTATGCCTGGGTATAGGACATCAGCAATCCGGCACAGAGAAAAGAAAACTAAAGAAAATAAAACAGGCATAAAGTTGTCTTGACATTGGACTTTCTAGAGTCTCAAATTTAGGGCCGGTCTCTAAAGTTACATGTGATATTGTTATACACTTTTCTAACGTCAGTAGCATTTGAAGAGAATGACTTACAGTCATAAAAACAACTGTAATTGTTCATCTAGGTGACAGCTATAATGCACAATTAAATTGAATGTTTGATATTTATTACAACAAACTGTAAGTCATATGTAAATTATGCTACTTTTTCACATGGGCTCAAATGCAAATTTGAAGCTCAATAGCATTTGAGAAGAAAGACTTGCAGTCACAAAGCAATTGTAATGTGTTCATATAGGTGTCAGCTACAATGCACAGCTTATACATTTTTTATAAATATTAAAATAAAGTGTTACTAAAGTTATATATATTGTTCTGTGTATGTGATTTCAAAGTCTAGATTGGTCGGATTAACCCTTTAACTGCCGCATCCCTTAAAACTGATTGTCAGAGGGTTACTGTAAATGCTTATGCCCGCTGGGCACAGATATCCTGATGCCACCGGGGTGGCGTTGCACTGATGGCTTGAGCCCGACATCGCTGCTTGCAGCTATATTTATTAGGGCTCAAGCCCAAAGGGCGAGAGGCCTATTGTTTTCCTTAGGATTATTTTTTATTATTATTATTATTAGGGCTCAAGCCCAAAGGGCGAGAGGCCTATTGTTTTCCTTAGGATTATTTATTATTATTATTATTATTATTATTATTATTATTTTTTTTTTCCAACGTCTCGGGGGCTTTTGGGGCCCTTAACGTGCTTAAAAAGTCTTGAAAATTGGCACACAGATTGGAACCTGCGGCCATTAGGGCCGGGCAGAGACTGATACACGGGCGTGGCACAGGGGCTCTACAGCGCCCCCTGGAATATGGAGGGCCATATATCATACATTCTTGCTCGTAGACGAATGAAACTCGGTACACATATAAATCTCATCAATACAAACAACTTTTGTATTGCATATCATAGGCTCCGCCCAACAGGAAGTTGGCTATTTAGGGTTTAGTATTCAAATTTTTCGTCAAAGTTGTGGGGGCTTTTGGGGTCCTTAACATACTCAAAAACTCTTGAAAATTTGCGCACACTTTGGAATCTGTGGCCTTTAGGAGCCTGCAGAGGCTGGGACCTGGGCGTGGCACAGGGGCTCTACGGCGCCCCCTGGAACACAGTCAGAAATGTTGATGTATAGCTCACACATACTTGCACATATTCATATGAAACTCAGTACACATATAGATCTCATCGTGCCGAACAACTTTCGTATTGCATGTCATAGGCTCCACCCAACAGGAAGTCAGCTATTTAGAGTTATGTAAAAAGCGCATGCTCTGGAATTTGAAATACTTGTCATAGGTTTTTTTCTCGATTGTCGCCAAACTCGGTCAACATGATCTCAAGACACTGGGGATGAAAAATTGCCAGGGGATTTTTGATATCTCGAACGGTTTGCTCGTGGCGAGGCGTTGAAATTATGGCGAGAAATGAGAAACAGGAAGTGTCTAATACCGTCCACATACATTTCCTGATTTTAATCAAACTTCATCAGATTATTCGTTGTATGATGTCGATTGCATATATGTGACTATTAGGAGTCAAAGTTATAGCGCCACCAACTGGCAGAAGGAAGTGTGTCATTTTCAAAATGATTTGAATTCAGCATCTTATTATTACTCGATTTGCTTCAAACTTCATCAGAATAATGTTAAAACACAGCCGATATAAATCTGCAAGGGGGATATTGATATCTAAAAAATTGTTGGCGTGGCAACATGTCAAACTGGAATACTTCTCAGGTGATTTTGAGGCAAATAACATACTTAGAATTTCACAAAACTCTGAACACACATCAGTATTTCTGATAGGAACTTAAATTGTGAATGGATTTTGGATAGCTTGAATGGTTTTGCCGTGGTGATTTTTTTAAATGACCTTACAAAGGGAATCATTATTGTATTTTTAAATTGCAGCTTCCAAACACGTCAAAGAATTTTTTCATACAGATGAAAAAGTCATTCTGAGGAAATATGCATAGTTTCACGACTTTACAACACTGTATGGATAACAGAAAATTAAAAAACTGTCAGATATCTCATCTCACTCTGTCCCTCTGTTTGAGTATATGTGCTTAGACTTCCATTGTCTGAGAGAAATAGCGCCCCTACAGGTTCAATTCCCGGACCTTTACTTTCACTTTTAAATCGGTTAAAAATACAAATAAATACTTAGATTTAATTCACACTGACAAGCTAAACCAACATATCTGATTATTACCGGTTCAGGGCTCATGGATAAATTATTTCTGGCCAGAGATACGTGAGAAATAGGAGAGATGAATCACCGCTGTGATCACGAGCGTCTGGAGTAAAGAGCTCAGAGAAAACGAATTTATTCCTGTTTTAAAGCTTTTAAAAATAAATTATTACAGCGATATCACACAATCAACCAATTAGAACACACCAAGAGCTAAATTAAGATGTTTTTGAACTGTTTGTGTGAAAATGAAATATTTGCAGCTGCCTATCTGAAATTACGCCTCCGATCAGCGCGTACAGTGTCCAGCTCAAAACAAACGAATTTATTCTTGTTTAAGAGCTTTTTTAAATAAAATATTACCACAAATGCACACAATAAACCCACTGTAACACAACAAGAGGTAAATGCAGGTGTTTGTGACCAGTTTAAGTGTGCAAGACTATTTGAAAGCGCGACTGGCAGAATAACATATCTCTCGAGCTGCAGGTTTCTGCCTTTCGTCGTACGAACGAACACATCACGGACAAGATTATGTCAAAATACATAATAGCTTGGCGAATATAAACGAAAACAGCCACGTGAACATAAACTGGATCTACTGGATTTGAATATTAAAGTGACCACATTTACCACTTGCTTCTGTCTTCAATTTTAATCTATATAAAAAAGGAAACTCATTCGACTTGGCTGCTTTTTTAATGTGTGCGTATTTATTTATTTACCTTTTTATACATTTTGTATAATTTCATAGTTTGTGTATTACAATTATAAAAACAAAAATAAATTTAGCCACTCACATAGAAATAGCTTAGGCCTTAAACCTTTTTCTGACAGTTTTAGGGATTTTTAAAAATCCTAAAAAAAACTTATTTGTGCTGCAAATAATAATTTCAAACTCATTTGATACTGACCTATGACATCCTGTGACATTATATTTATTTGAATTTACATAATATCATGGATGTAACAGTAAATCTGTTCAGCTCACAGATCAATACTAAGCTGTAATGCAAGCAGAACTTTCACAAATGCTTATGAGTCATTTAAGGATTTGATAACACTGTAAAATAATGTCTAATTTGTTAACATTAGCAAATGCATTGATAACACTTTATAATAACTGCACTCATTAGTAAATAGTCAGTTCATGCTTTATAAAGCCTTGTCCCAATATTAATAGTCAGTAGTAAGCAGTTTATAAATACAGCTATAAATAGCTTGTCCTTGGTTTATAAGCACATTTATTAAAAAGGAGAGTAAGGTCAGTTATCTTCCTATGAAAAATAAAAGATAAAAATAAACAAACAACAACACAGATTGATACAGAACTCAGAAATTTTATTGTGGATTTATGATAAAATCAGCCTGTAAATGAATTCATACTCCTCCTCATACTACTCCATACTCCTTTTTCAACATGATGCCAATATACTGAGATGTTAAATTGTGAATGGGTTTAGGATAGCTTAAATGGTGTTGCCATAGAGATTTATTAAAGTAACATAAAAAATACAATAGTTATTTTACTATATCTTTAAAATTTTTCATTCTAACTCTTCATAATTTTTTATATAAGTAGAAGTCCTCATTTGAAGGAAGCACAGTAAGTTTCATAGCTTTATCATTTTCAAGAGCCAGCATAAAATTAAAACTATCATAACTTATAAATCAAGCTTGCAATTCTTAGTACCTATAATGGCCACCAGAGGGAGCTATAGGATTACTTTTAAATAATTATTGGAGAAACGAGTATGATTTAAATAATTTATAGAAATCTTTCAAATAAAATAATATGTATTTTAGGAATTTTACTGATAAAATGACCCTCACTTAATTAGAATAACAAGCTGAAGTATTGTGAACTGTATATTAAGAATAATTCTTTATAGGCTTTATGGACAGATACGTTTTAAGTGACTCTTGAAGGTTCAGCACCACATCCTCTTTTACCACTGTTTAAAGAATTAATCTTACAGAACAGGTGTGAATGAATTTTGGATAGCTTGAATGGTTTTGTCGTGGTGATTTTTTGAAATAATAGTAAAAAAGGAACCAGTAAAAAAAAGTGCAGCTTCTAAACACTTCAAAAAAATGTACACATAGAAGACAAGTCATTCTGAGGAAATATGCATAGTTTCATGACTATACAACATTATATGGATGACAGAAAATTAAAAAACATACATCTGATGTCACTCTGTCCCTCTGTCACTGTGTGTGTGTGTTTGTGTGTGTTTTAAGTGAATTAGGTGTGAAACTATCAGTGAGCATTTAGTCTCCAGCGCCAACATTTTACAGAACTGCCACTTTCCTGGAGTCTCAGAATTACAATGTGTCAGGTTCTGAGAGATCTAAGATTCCAAAAAATATTTAATTAGAATACCATGAAGTATTGTGAAATACTATATATTAAGACTTTATATATAGGCTTAATGAACAGATTAGACTGACTCGTGAAGGACCAGCACCACCTCCTCTTGTTCGATGGTTTGAGGAATATATCTTCCAGAATCCGGGATTAAGATTTAGGAGCTCATTTTTATTCCACCTCCTTTCCTGAAAGTCTGTCTTGCAGAATTGACTAAAATTAATCTTCACATTAATTCCTAATTCTTTTGCAATTCTTTTGTCAGTTCTTCTTGACCTGTTTTTCTCTTCCAGCTTTCCTGGACTATTGTATAGCACTCATAAATGATTAAATAAAAAATAATGGTAGTTATTAAGATTGATATGGTTTGGAATTGGTAAAATGTGCTTGGAAAAAAATCACAATAAAACAATGTTTTAATGTTTAAGTTTGGAATATTAACTGACATGAATGAATGCTATATAAATATTGTTCATGTTAACATAATGTTTATAAATGAAATCTTATTGTAAAGTGTTACTAAAGTTATATATATATATATATATATATATATATATATTGTTCTGTGAATGTGATTTTAAAGTCTAGATGATTCGGATTAACCCTTTAACTGCCATATCAAGTTCAAGTTCAAGTTCAAGTTCAATTTATTTGTATAGCGCATTTACAACAGCCTCCTGGCTGACCAAAGTGCTTTAACATAAGAGCAAGAATATTACACATACATAAAAATAGACCAGACAAAAAATTTAAAACCACCCATTTCAAAATGTAGCATAACACAGTAGTCAGTACACTAAGGAAAATAAAAAAGTTTTTAGCAAAGATTTAAAAATAGACAAGGAAGGGGCCAGTCTGATCTCTAAAGGCAGGGTATTCCAGAGTCGTGGCCCAGCCACTGCAAATGCACGCTCCCCTCTACGCTCCCCTCTATCCTTTAAAACCTCACTGCCAGAGGGATATTGTGAATGCATGTGCCCGCTGGGCACAGTTTACCTGATGCCACCGGGGTGGTGATGGCATTGGTGGCTTGAGCCCGCCATCGCTGCTTGCAGCTATATTTATTCTTCTTCTTCTTCTTCTTCTCCCGAATGAATCGCATTTTTGAGGGCTTTAACATGCTCAAAAAGTCCATGAAACTTTGCACACGCGTCAAACCTGGTGAAAATTTTCGTCTGATATAGGATTCAGAAGAGGGTGTGGCAAAACATGCTCGACAGCGCCACCTATACTAGAAAATCAACAGCTTCCAGCTATGTTTCACGTACATGCACGAAAATTGGCACACATATGTAACACACCAATACCTACAAAAAAGACTCTTGGAGCGAAATTCTAAACCCAACAGGAAGTCGGTTATTTTTAATATTATGAGCATATTTTGTGTAATTTTGGTCATTTCCCATGTGTTGTATTTTAACGAACTCCTCCTAGAGAGTTATTCAAATCAACACCAAATTTGGTATGCCTAATCTAAAGGCCTTTGCGATGTTAAATTGCGAAGATCTTGAGTTTTCGTTGAAGGGCGTGTCCGTGGCGGCCTGGCGAATTTCGATGATTCGCCATGAAAAATGAAGTTCTATAACTCACACATACAATGACCAATCTGCCCCAAACTTCACATGTTTGATGAGACTCCGAACCCTGAACAGACTGACTTGCCCATATTCAGTTATAGTCATAGCGCCACCTATTGGCAACAGGAAGTGACATATTTTACGCTGCGACGAACTACTCCTAGAAATTTTATGACATCAATGTCTTTTTTTGTGGTCAGTCTAATCTAAAGGCCTGTGCGATGTTAAGTTGTGAAGATCTTGAGTTTCCGTTAAATGGCTGTTCCATGGCGCCGCGAAGAATTCGATGTCTCGCCATGGGAATAAAAGATGTTATAACTCAGGCATAAAATGTCCGATCTTCCCCAAACTTCACATGTGTGATAAGAGGCCTGGCCTGAAACAGATTCTGCAGGCCAATATTCCACCGGGTGTGGCAGAATGGCCTATAGCGCACCTATACACTTTCAACGGAGTGCGCCTCGCGCTATGTTTCACGTACATGTACAAAAATTGGTACACACATGTAACACTCCAATTACCTACAAAAAGTCTCTTGGTACGAAATCCGGATCCAACAGGAAGTCGGTTATTTTGAATTTTCCCTTCAAAATTGGTGTTGTTTTTGCCATTTTCAGGGGTTGTACTTTAACGAACTCCTCCTAGAGATTTATTCAGATCAACACCCAAACTTGGTCAGTTAATCTAAAGGCCTTTGCGATGTTAAAATTGCGAGATCTTGAAGTTTCGTTAAAGGGGCGGTCCATGGCGGCCTGACAAATTTCGATGTTTCGCCATGAAAAGGAGTTGCTGTAACTCTGGCATACAATGTCCAATCTGCCTCAAACTTCACATGTTAATAAACTTCTGCCCTTAACAGATCTACATGCCCATATTCAGTTATAGTCATAGCGCCACCTGCTGGCAACAGGAAGTGACATGTTTTACGCTGCGACAACTACTCTAGAATTTATGACATCAATGTCTTTTTGTGGTCAGTTCTAATTAAGACCTGTGTGATGTTTAGTTGTGAAGATCTTGAGTTTTTGTTAAAAGGCGTGTCCATGAGCCCATGACGAAGTTCGATGTCTCGCCATGTGCATAAAAGATGTTATAACTCAGCGCATAAAATGTCCGATCTTGGCCAAACTTCACATGTGTGATAAGGGTCCTGGCTTGAACAAATCTGAAGGCCAATATTCCATTGGGTGAGTCAAAAAGGCTCGATAGCGCCACCTATACAACTTTCAACGGCGTGAGTATCACACTTTCAACGGAGTGCGCCTGGAGCTATGTTTTTACGTACATGTACAAAAATCGGTACACACATGTAACACACCAATACTACAGAAAAGGTCTCTTGTACGAAATCCGAATCCCAACAGGAAGTCAGTTATTTAGAATTTTCTCTGCAAAATTGGTGTTGTTTTTTCCATTTTTCAGGGGTTGTACTTTAACTAACTCCTCCTAGAGATTTATTCAGATCAACACCAAACTTGGTCAGTGTAATCTAAAGGCCTTTGCGATGTTAAATTGCGAAAGATCTTGAGGTTTCGTTAAAGGGCGTGTCCATGGCGGCCTGACAATTTTGATGTTTCGCCATGAAAAGGAAGTTGCTGTAACTCAGACATACAATGTCCAATCTGCCCAAACTTCACATGTTAGATAAGAACTTCTGCCCTGAACAGATCTACATGCCCATATTCAGTTATAGTAATAGCGCCACCTGCTGGCAACAGGAAGTGACATGTTTTTTAGGCTGCGACAAACTACTCCTAGAATTTTTTGAGATCAACATATATTTTGTGGTCAGTCTAATCTAAAGGCCTGTGCGATGTTAATTTGAGGATCTTGAGTTTTTGTTAAAGGTGTGTCCATGGCGCCATGGCGAATTTCGATGATTCGCCATGAGCAAGAGAAGTTGTTGTAACTCAGGCATAAAATGTCCAATCTTCCCAAACTTCACATGTTTGATAAGAGTCCTGACCTGAACACATTGAAGGCCAATATTCCATTATAAATGATAGCGCCACCTATTGGCAACAGGAAGATGACATATATGGGATATACTTGATATATTCA
>NW_020527619.1:0-22081 GCF_003368295.1 Carassius auratus | reverse complement strand
TGAATTGTGTGATATCGCTGCAATAGTTTATTTTTAATAGCGATAAAACAAGAATAAACTCGTTTTTTCTGAGCTCATCATTCCACACGCTCTTGCTCAGAGCAGTGATTCATCTCTCGTGTTTCTCACGTATCACTGACCACACATCCATTATTAATGAGCCCTGACCTGGTAATAATCATATATGTTGGTTTAGCTTGTCAGTGTGAATTAAATCCAAGTATTATTTTGTATTTTAACCGATTTAAAAGTGAAACCAAAAGAGAGTCTCCTCCCTTTTTTAGTTCAGGATATGCACCTGTAGGGGCGCTATTTCTCTCAGACAATGGAAGTCTAAGCACACACACTCAAACAGAGGGACAGAGTGAGAGTTTTTTTAATTTTCTGTTATCCATACAGTGTTTGTAAAATCATGAAACTATGCATATTTACTCGGAATTTAAAAATGCAGGAAAATTAATAATTCCATTTTTACTGTCATTTAAAAAAATCACCACGACAAAACCATCCAAGCTATCCAAAACCCATTCACAATTTAAGTTCCTCAATGTTTTTTTCAACATGTAGACAAAGTTTGGTGTTTATAGTGTTACTCTCCTCTGAGCAGTATGCATTAATTCACAGCTAAATGTAAAAAACAATCCACATTCAAATCAAAATAGCCGACTTCCTGTTGGTCGTAGCTAATGACTGTGAATTAGAAAGTTGTCCGTCTTGATAAGAAAAATTTTTGTACTGAGTTTGGTGTCTGTAGCTAAAACTAACTTCCCCACTTTTGACAAAAGGTGGCGCTATAGAGTGCCTCTTCCACGCCCTCTTATGAACTTTTGCCAGTGTCTAGCTCTCACTAATACTGATATGTGTTCTCAGTTTGATGAAATTCTAAGCATGTTATATGCCTCAAAATCACCTGAGAAGTATTCCAGATTGACATGTTGCCACGGCAACAATATTTTTAGATATCAATATCCCCCCAGCAGATTTATATTGACTGTGTTTTAACATTATTCTGATGAAGTTTGAAGCAAATCGAGTAAAAATAAGATGCTGAATTCAAAAGCATTTTGAAAATGACACACTTCCTGCTGGCCAGTTGGTGGCGCTATAACTTTGACTCCTAATAGTCACATATATGCGATCGACATCATACAATGAATAATCTGATGAAGTTTGATTACAATTAGGAAATGTATGTGGATGGTAATTAGACACTTCCTGTTTCTCAATTCTCGCCATAAATTCAACGCCTCGCTACGAGCAAGCCTTTCGAGATATCAAAAATCCCCTGGCAATTTTTCATCCCCAATGTCTTGAGATCATGTTGACCGAGTTTGGTGTCAATCGGCAAAAAACCCTATGACAAGTATTTCAAATTCCAGAGCATGCGCTTTTTACATAACTCTAAATAGCTGACTTCCTGTTGGGCGGAGCCTATGACATGCAATACGAAAGTTGTTCAGCACGATGAGATCTATATGTGTACTGAGTTTGATATTAATATGTGCAAGTATGTGTGAGCTATGCATCAACATTTCTGACTGTGATCCAGGGGGCGCCGTAGAGCCCCTGTGCCACGCCCCGGGTGCCAGCCTCTGCAGGCTCCTAAAGGCCACAGATTCCAAAGTGTGCGCAAATTTTCAAAGAGTTTTTGAGTATGTTAAGGACCCCAAAAGCCCCCACAACTTTGACGAAAAATATGAATACTAAACCCTAAATATCCAACTTCCTGTTGGGCGGAGCCTATGACATGCAGTACGAAAGTTGTTTGGTTTGATGAGATCTACATGTGTACCGAGTTTCGTGCATCTACGTGCAAGTATGTATGATATATGGCCCTCAGTATTCCAGGGGGCGCTGTAGAGCCCCTGTTCCACGCCCATGTATCAGTCTCTGCCCGGCCCTAATGGCCGCAGGTTCCAATGTGTGTGCCAATTTCCAAGACTTTTTAAGCATGTTAAGGGCCCCAAAAGCCCCTGAAACCTTGAATAATAATAATAATAATAATAATAATAATAATAATAATAATAATAATAATAATAATAATAATAACAAATAATCCTAAGGAAAACAATAGGGCTCTCGCCCTCCAGGCTTGAGCCCTAAGAATAATAATAATAAACGGAGCAGATATAATAGGGTCCTCACACCTTCGGTGCTCGGGCCCTAATTAAAGCTGCAAGCAGCGATGAACGGGCCCTCGCACCCGGGCTCACCGCCATCGTGTGGCTTTAGTAAAAATGTGAACGTTGAGAAATATGCATTTAAACTCATAAATATAAGTGCAATATATCAAAGTTAATTTCATATGTGTGCCAATCTTCCTGTTGCCAGCAGGTGGCGCTATTGTTATAATGGAATATTGGCCTTCAGATGTGTTCAAGCCAGGACCCTTATCACACATGTGAAGTTTGGGCAAGATCGGACATTTTATGTCTGAGTTATAACATCTTTTATTCCCATGGCGAGACTTCGAACTTCGTCATGGCGCCATGGACACGCCTTTTAACAAAAACTCAAGATCTTCACAACTAAACATCACACAGGTCTTTAGATTAGACTGACCACAAAAAAGACACTGATGTCATAAAATTTCTAGGAGTAGTTTGTCACAGTGTAAAACATGTCACTTCCTGTTGCCAATAGGTGGCGCTATGACTATAACTGAATATTGGCATGTAGATCTGTTCAGGTGAAGAGTCTTATCAAACATGTGAAGTTTGGGACAGATTGGACATTGTATGTGTGAGTTATAGCACCATCATTTTTCATGGCGAATCATCGAAATTTGTCAGGCCGCCATGGACACGCCCTTTAACGAAACCTCAATTCCTTCGCAATTTGACATCACAAAGGGCTTTAGATTACACTGACCAAGTTTGGTGTTGATCTGAATAAATCTCTAGGAGGAGTTCGTTAAAATACAACCCCTGAAAATGACAAAAACAACACCAATTTTGCAGGGAAATTAAAAATAACCGACTTCCTGTTGGGATTCGGATTTCGTACCAAGATACTTTTTTGTAGCTATTGGTGTGTTACATATGTTTACCGATTTTCGTACATGTACATGACATGTAGCTCGAGGCGCACTCCATTGAAAATGTATAGGTGGCGCTATCGAGCCATTTTGCCACAACCAATGGAATATTAGCCTCCAGACGTGTGCAGGTCAGGACTCTTATCAAACATGTGAAGTTTGGGCAAGATCTGATATTTTATGACTGAGTTACAACAACTTCTACTCCCATGGCGAGACATCAAACTTTGACATGGCGCCATGGACACGCCCTTTAACGAAAACTCAAGATCTTCACAACTTAACATCGCACAGGCCTTTAGATTAGACTGACCACAAAAAATACATTGATGTCATAAAATTTCTAGGAGTAGTCCATCGCAGTGTAAAATATGTCACTTCCTGCTTCCAATAGGTGGCGCTATGACTATAACTGAATATGGGCAAGTCAATCTGTTCAGGTCAGGAGTCTCATCAAACATGTGAGGTTTGGGGAGGATTGGACATTTTATGCCTGAGCTACAACAACATCCTATTTCATGGCGAAACATTGAAATTTGTCAGGCCGCCATGGACACGCCCTTTAACGAAACCTCAAGATCTTCGCAATTTAAGATCGCAAAAGGCTTTAGATTACACTGACCAAGTTTGGTGTTGATCTGAATTAATCTCTAGGAGGAGTTCGTTAAAGTCCAACCCCTGAAAATGGCCAAAACAACACTAATTTTGCAGAGAAAATTCTAAATAACTGACTTCCTGTTGGGATTCGGATTTCGTACCAAGAGACTTTTTCGTAGATATTGGTGTGTGTGTACCGATTTTTGTACATGTACGTGAAACATAGCTCGAGGCGCACTCCGTTTAAAGTGTATACGCACTCCGTTGAAAGTGTATAGGTGGCGCTATCGAGCCATTTTGCCCCACCCGATGGAATATTGGCCTACAGATGTGTTCAGGCCAGGATTCTTATCAGACATATGAAGTTTGGGGAAGATCGGACATTTTATGCCTGAGTTACAAATTTTATTCCCATGGTGAGACATCAAACTTTGTCACATCGCCAAGGACACGCCCTTCATCGAAAACTCAAGATATTCACAATTCACTATCGCAAAGGCCTTTAGATTAAACTGACCATAACACAATTTTGATTTAATTAGATTTCTAGGAGTAGTTCATTGCAGCATAAAGCATCCACTTCCTGTTGCCAGCTGGTGGTGCTATGACTATAACTAAATTTGGGAATGTTGATCTGTTCAGGTCAGGAGTCTTATCAAACATGTGAAGTTTGTTGCAGATTGGACATTTTATGTCTGAGTTATAGCAACTTAATTTTTCATGGCGAATCATCGAAATTCGCCAGGCCGCCACCTGCACGCCCTTAAACGAAAACTCTAGATCTTCGCAATTTAACATCGCAAAGGCCTTTAGATTACACTGACAAACTTTGGTGTTGATCTGAATAAATCTCTAGGAGGAGTTCGTTAAAGTACAACCCCCGAAAATGGCAAAAACGACAACATCTTTTATGAGAAAAAAAATAATAACTGACTTCCTGTTGGGATTTGGATTTCGTACCAATAGACTTTTTTGTAGATATTGGTGTGTTACATGTGTGTACCGATTTTCGTACAGGTACGTGAAACGTAGCTCAAGATGCACTTCGTTGAAAATTTATAGGTGGCGCTGTCGAGCCATTTTGCCAAACCCACCTTAGCAAACCATTGCATACCTAATCTTTTGCCATTTCTGCCGTGTGTGCCAAGTTTCATGACTTTTCGAGAAAGTTTCAGAAAAATAATAATAATAATAAATATAGCTGCAAGCAGCGATGGCGGGCTCAAGCCACCAATGCCATCGCCACCCCCGGTGGCATCAGGTAAACTGTGCCCAGCGGGCACATGCATTCACAATATCCCTCTGGCAGTGAGGTTTTAAAGGATATGGCAGTTAAAGGGTTAATCCGAATCATCTAGACTTTAAAATCACATTCACAGAACAATATATATATAATATATATATATATTTAGTAACACTTTACAATAAGATTTCATTTATAAACATTATGTTAACATGTACAATATTTATATAGCATTCATTCATGTCAGTTAATATTCCAAACTTAAACATTAAAACATTGTTTTGTGATTTTTTTCCAAGCACATTTTACCAATTCCAAACCATATCAATCTTAATAACTACCATTATTTTTTATTTAATCATTTATGAGTGTTATACAATAGTCCAGGAAAGCTGGAAGAGAAAAACTCCTTATATTCATGTGCAGGATTATTAGGCATGTTTTCTTTTACAGATGAAATGCACTAAAAAAGAGTTTTAACTCAAACTATTTTAACTCAAAGTCGAAAATTATGAAATACCCATGAGAAATATCAAACACAAATGCAATACAGAAATGGATAAGTTAAGACTTGACCATTGTACAAAAATGCTGACTGGGTCATGAGGTCAGAAAAGAAGAAGAAAAAAAAACAGGTCAAGAAGAACTGACAAAAAGAATTGCAAAATAATTAGGAATTAATGTGAAGATTAATTTTTAGTCAATTCTGCAAGACAGACTTTTCAGGAAAGGAGGTGGAATAAAAATGAGCTCCTAAATCTTAATCCCGGATTCTGGAAGATATATTCCTCAAACCATCGGACAAGAGGAGGTGGTGCTGGTCCTTCACGAGTCACTCTAATCTGTTCATAAAGCCTATATATAAAGTCTTAATATATAGTATTTCACAATACTTCATGGTATTCTAATTAAATCATTTTTTGGAATCTTAGATCTCTCAGAACCTGACACATTGTAATTCTGAGACTCCAGGAAAGTGGCAGTTCTGTAAAATGTTGGCGCTGGAGACTAAATGCTCCCTGATAGTTTCACACCTAATTCACACACACACACACACGCACACGCACACACACACACACACACACACACATTACCCACAGTGACAGAGGGACAGAGTGACATCAGATGTATGATAGTTTTTTAATTTTCTATCATCCATATAGTGTTGTAAAAAAATAAAAGACATTTACTGGTTATTTTTTTACTGTAATTTCAAAAAATCACCATGACAAAACCATTCAAGCTATTCAAAATTCATCCGCACCTGTACTGTAAGATACATTATTTAAACAGTGGTAAAAGAGGATGTGGTGCTGATCCTTCAAGAGTCACTCAAAACGTATCTGTCCATAAAGCCTATAAAGAATTATTCTTAATATACAGTTCACAATACTTCAGCTTGTTATTCTAATTATGTGAGGGTTATTTTATCAGTAAAATACATAAAATACATATTATTTTTCTTTGAAAGATTTCTATAAATGATTTAAATCATACTTGTTTCTACAATAATTATTTAAAAGTAATCCTATAGCACCATCTGGTGGCCATTATTGGTATTCAGAATTGCAAGCTTAATTTATATGTTATGATAGTTTTAATTTTATGCTGGCTCTTGAAAATGATAAAGCTATGAAACTTACTGTGCTTCCTTCAAATGATGACTTCTACGTATATAAAAAATTATGAAGAGTTGGAATTAAAAATTTTAAAGATATAGTAAAATAACTATTGTATTTTTTTATGTTACTTTAATAAATCGCTATGGCCACACCATTTAAGGTATCCTAAACCCATTCGCAATTTAACATCTTCAGTATATGGCTTCATGTTAAAACAGTTTGGTGTGAACTACTTGTGTCTTCTTGGAGGAGAATGAATTCATTTACAGGCTGAGTTTATCATAAATCCACAATAACATTTCTGAGTTCTGTATCAATCTGTGTTGTTGTTTGTTTATTTTAATTTTTTTATTTTTCATAGGAAGATAACTGACCCTTTACTCTCCTTTTTAATAAATGTGCTTATAAAACCAAGAACAAGCTATTTATAGCTGTATTTATAAACTGCTTACTAATGACTATTAATATTGGGACAAGGCTTTATAAAGCATGAACTGACTATTTACTAATGAGTGCAGTTATTATAAAGTGTTATCAATGCATTTGCTAATGTTAACAAATTAGATATTATTTTACAGTGTTATCAAATCCCTTAAATGGTTTGTAAGTGTTTTGTAATGATTTTATTGACCTACAAGCATTTGTGAAAGTTCTGCTTGCATTACAGCTTAGTCTTGATCTGTGAGCTGAACAGATTTACTGTTACATCCATGAGATTATGTAAATTCAAATAAATATCATGTCACAGGATGTCAGAGGTCAGTATCAAATGAGTTTGAAATTATTATCTGCAGCACAAATAAGGTTTTTTAGGATTTTTAAAAAAAACCTAAAACTGTCAGAAAAGGATAAGGCCCAAGATTTCTATGTGAGTGGCTAAATTTATTTGTTTTTATAACTATAATGCATAAACTATGAAATTATACAAAATGTATAAAAAAGTACAACAGTTATTGTTTTCCAATGTTTTTTATTTATTTAATTTATTTTTTGGGATTTACATAAAAACAAATTAGCCTACTGCAATCATTCTAAACAGCTTGAATAAAACCTGTTAATATTTATTATAGACCACTGTAACTGTGTATAATCTAAGAAACAAGTTTATTATGAAAATAAAAGTGTGTACACCAGATAAATTGGACGATAAAGAAATTGCTAACAATAGTATAATAGAGCATGTTTTAGGTTTTTAGGCGTTTAGATGCAGAAATGGACAAATCAAATGTAAAATCAAATGTAATTGATTTAATTAAATATAGATTAATTCTTGTTAGAGCAAAATAATAAATAAATACGTACACACATTAAAAAAGCCGCCAAGATGAATGAGTTTCCTTTTTTATATGTAGATTAAAATTGAAGACAGAAGCAGCTGGTATATGCGGTCACTTAATATTCAAATCCAGTAGATCCACTTCAGATTTATTTCTCAACAGTTTATGTCTACGTGGCTGTTTTCGTTTATATTCGCCAAGCTATTATGTATTTTGAAATAATCTTGTCCGTGATGTGTTCGTTCTTACGACGAAAGGATTTGAATTTACATCTTACAATTTGAAAAAACATCTGAATTTAGCGCCTGGTGTGTTCTAATTGGTGAATTGTGTAATATCGCTTTAATATTTTAATTTTAAAAGCTATAAAACAAGAATAAACTCCTTTTTTTCTGAGCTCATCATTCCACACGCTCCTGCTCCTGCTCAGAGCGTGATTCATCTCTCGTGTTTCTCACGTATCACTGACCACACATCAATTATTAATGAGCCCTGACCTGGTAATAATCATATATGTTGGTTTAGCTTGTCAGTGTGAATTAAATCTAAGTATTTATTTGTATTTTAACCGATTTAAAAATGAAACTAAAAGAGAGTCTCCTCCCTTTCAGTCGAATTTCCCTTTCAAGAATTGCACCTGTAGGGGCGCATTTTCTCTCAGACAATGTAAGTCTCAGCACATAATACTCAAACAGATGGACAGAGTGAGATGAGATGTCTGACAGTTTTTTAATTTTCTGTTATCCATACAGTGTTGTAAAGTCGTGAAACTATCCATATTTACTCAGAATGACTTTTTTTCTGTATGAAAAAAGGTTTTGAAGTGTTTGGAATTTAAAAATGCAGGACAATTAATAATTCCATTTTTACTGTCATTTAAAAAAATCACCACGACAAAACCGTTCAAGCTATCCAAAATCCTTTGGCAATTTAAGTTGTTTAAAATGTTTTGGCATCATGTAGACAAAGTTTGGTGTGTATAGTGTTACTTTCCTCTGAGCAGTATGCATTAATTCACAGCTAAATGTAAAAAAAAATCCACATTCAAATCAAAATAGCTGACTTCCTGTTGATCGTAGCTGATGACTGTGAATTAGAAAGTTGTCCGTCTTGATAAGAACAATTTTTGTACCGAGTTTGGTGTCTGTAGCTAAAACTAACCCCCCCACTTTTGACAAAAGGTGGCGCTATAGAGTGCCTCTTCCACGCCCTCTTATGAACTTTTGCCAGTGTCTAGTTATCATAAATACTGATATGTGTTCTGAATTTCATGAAATTCTAAGAATGTTATATGCCTTAAAATCACCTGAGAAGTATTCAAGTTTGACATGTTGCCACGGCAACGATATTTTTAGATATCAATATCCCCCTAGCAGATTAATATAGGCTGTGTTTTAACATTATTCTGATGAAGTTTGAAGCAAATCGAGTAAAAATAAGATGCTGAATGCAAAGCATTTTGAAAATGACACACTTCCTGCTGCCAGTTGGTGGCGCTATAACTTTGACTCCTAATAGTCACATATATGCGATCGACATCCTACAAAGAATAATCTGATGAAGTTTGATTAAAATCAGGAAATGTATGTGGATGGTATTAGACACTTCCTGTTTCTCATTTCTCGCCATAATTTCAACGCTTCGCCACGAGCAAACCGTTTGAGATATCAAAAATCCCCTGGCAATTTTTCATCCCCAGTGTCTTGAGATCATGTTGACCGAGTTTGGCGGCAATCGAGTAAAAAACCTATGACAAGTATTTCAAATTCCAGAGCATGCGCTTTTTACATAACTCTAAATAGCTGACTTCCTGTTGGGCGGAGCCTATGACATGCAATACGCAAGTTGTTCGGCACGATGAGATCTATATGTGTACTGAGTTTCATATTAATACGTGCAAGTATGTGTGAGCTATACATCAACATTTATGACTGTGTTCCAGGGGGCGCTGTAGAGCCCCTGTGCCACGCCCGTGTCCCAGCCTCTGCAGGCTCCTAAAGGCCACAGATTCCAAATTGTGCGCAAACTTTCAAGAGTTTTTGAGTATGTTAAGGACCCCAAAAGCCCCCACAACTTTGACGACAAATATGAATAATAAACCCCAAATTGCCAACTTCCTGTTGGGCGGAGCCTATGATATGCAATACGAAAGTTGTTTGTATTGATGAGTTCTATATGTGTACCGAGTTTCGTATGTCTACGTGCAAGTATGTATGATATATGGCCCTCCATATTCCAGGGGGCGCTGTAGAGCCCCTGTGCCACGCCCGTGTATCAGTCTCTGCCCGGCCCTAATGGCCGCAGGTTCCAATGTGTGTGCCAATTTTCAAGACTTTTTAAGCATGTTAAGGGCCCCAAAAGCCCCCGAAACCTTGAAGAAAAATGATAATAATAAATAATAATAATAATAATAATAATAATAACAAATAATCCTAAGGAAAACAATAGGGCTCTCGCCCTCCAGGCTTGAGCCCTAATAATAATTAAAGCTGCAAGCAGCGATGAACGGGCCCTCGCACCCGGGCTCACCAGCAGCGATTGGCTTTAGTAAATAGGTGAACGGTGAGAAATATTCATTTAAACTCATAAATATAAGTGGAATATATCAAAGTTTATTCCATATATCTGCCAATCTTCCTGTTTCCAGCAGGTGGTGCTATCATTATAATGGAAAATTGGCCTTCATATGTGTTCAGGGCAGGACTCTTATCGAACATGTGAAGTTTGGGGAAGATCAAACTAATTATGCCTGAGTTACAACAACTTCTCTTGCTGTGGCGAGACATCAAATTTTGTAATGGCGCCTTGGATTCACCCTTTAACAAAAACTCAAGATCTCCACAAGTTAACATTGCACAGGCCTTTAGATTAGACTGACCACAAAAAATACATTAATCTCAAAAAAAATTCTAGGAGTAGTTTGTCGCAGCGTAAAACATGTCACTTCCTGTTGCCAGCAGGTGGCGCTATGACTATAACTGAATATGGTTTGCATATTTGTGAGGTCAGATATTGATTTTAATATAAGGCAGGACCTGGTCAATGTTAACCTTGAAGCTGTGTGGATTGATATTTTGCTTCCAAAAAGCAAACCAATTTTGTGTGGTGTTGTTTATAGACCTCCAAATCAAAATGACTTCATCCAAACCTTGGAATACGTTACTGCCGGCTGTCATGATTTTTTAAACCAGGAAGTAATTTTAATGGCAGATAATAATATTGATGTTTTGAATATAGAAGGTCCACTATACAATGGTTTTTGTGATTTTCTAAAAATGCATGGTCTAAACTCAATTAATTAGCGTTCCAACCAGAATAACTGAGCATAGCCAAACTGCTATTGACCACATCATTGTATCGGACACAAGTAAAATCCTACAAAGTGGTGTCATTGTGTATGGAATTAGTGACCATTTTTTAACCTACTGTACCAGGAAAGTGAAGAGAGCTCAGATTAAATGTCACAAATCTGTGAAGAGCAGAAATTTAAAAGGGTATAATGTTAAAAATTTTCAGGACATACTTAATAATATCAACTGGATGGAAATTACTAACATATGTGACGTTGATACAGAATGGGATGGTTTTCAATCTATTTTCTTGAAAATACTTGACAAGATAGCCCCATTAAAAGAGACCAGGATTAAACAAAGATCACAGCCTTGGATAAATAATGATATTTTGGACACCATTTACTTGAGGGATAAAATCTTAAGTGAGTTTAAAAGAACGAAACTGCCTGTTCTTTTTAAAGAATATAAAGTTCTTAGAAATAAGGTTCAGCGAATGGTGGATGAGGCGCAAAAGGATTTTTTTTATGTCTAAAATTGAGGAGCATAAAAAGGATCCCAAGAAATTATGGTCAACTCTTAGGCCTTTGGGGATAAAAGAGAACCCTAAGCAAAAACAAGGTAAAATAGGCCTAGATATAAATGGGTCCATATGGTATGATAAAAAAGTGGTGGCAGACACTTTTAATAGTTTTTTCACAAAAATTGCAAGTAATCTGGTGCAGAAGCTTCCATCTGCGTCAGGTGTTTTTAGTGATCCACAGAGAGTGCATAAATTTTATGAAGAAAAGGGAGTTCAGCCAAACACTTTTTATTTCAAACAAGTAACAGAGGAGCTAGTACTAAAAAAACTCAAAGGCCTAAAGCTTTCCAAGGCTACTGGGTTTGACAACACCCCTGCTAGATTTCTTAAGGATGCGGCTGAAATAATCACTCCTGTTATAACTTATCTTATTAATTTATCTATTAAAAAAAATCATTTCCCCAGTAAATTTAAGGTGGCAAGAGTGATACCTTTATATAAAAAGGGGCCCAAATCTGATCCTGGAAATTTTCGCCCCGGTATCTATCTTGTGTTCAATATCAAAAATTGTGGAAAGGATAATTTATGAACAAATAGACAGTTATTTAGCAGAACATAACCTTTTATTTGATTTCCAATCAGGTTTTAGAAAGGCCCATTACACTGATACCTGTCTGCTTTATCTTACAGACTTTATTAGGAAAGAGGTAGAAAAGGGGAATTATTGTGGCATGGTGTTAATAGACCTTCAAAAGGCCTTTGATACGGTTCGGTATGATGTCCTTTTGAACAAACTGAAAGCCCTAGGATTTTCTCCTGCATCTCTTCTTACCTGGTCTTACCAGGTCTTACCTGGTGGGCAGAGAACAGGTGGTAGATGTGGAAGGGTGCTTGTCCTCACCACTTAAATTAACTTGTGGAGTCCCCCAGGGGAGTATTTTGGGTCCTCTTTTTTTTCTATTATATGTCAATGATATGTCGTCAGCTATAAACTGTAACTTGTTTTTATTTGCAGATAACTCAGCTATTCTAGTCTCTCATAAAGACAAATCAGAGGTGGAAAGGCTGCTTAGTTCAGAACTTGTTAACCTCAGTGTTTGGCTAACAGACAACAAGTTGTCTATCCACCTTGGCAAAACAGAATCAATTCTTTTTGGGTCCAGAGATAAACTGAAAAAGGCTAGGGGGTTCAGGGTAATCGTAGGTATTGTTGAAATTACAGCCAAGGAAGCAGTTACTTACTTGGGCTGTATATTAGATAACAAACTATCAGGGGAGCTTATGGCTTGAAAAATTATCTCAAAGGTAAGCGAAAGGACTAAGTTCCTGGCAAGAATATCCAGCCTCTTAGATAGTAAAACGTTAAAAATCCTGGCTGATGCGCTTGTTCAATGTCATTTTGACTATGCATGTACATCTTGGTACACAGGCACTACTAAAGTTCTTAAAGACAAGCTACAGATCTGTCAAAATAAACTAATCAGAGTGATCCTTAAATTACATCCTAGAACTCATCTTCTTCCTAACCATTTCTCAAGTCTTGGGTGGCTCAGAGTGGAGGAGAGGGTTTCTCAACTTAAACTGTGTTTAGTTTATAAAATAAGAAATAATCTGGCACCCAAATATTTATGTGATTACTTTTCAAAAATTAGTGATACGCACAATTACTGCACCAGGGGGAGTTCGACAGATTACAGGCCCTGCCGCTTTAAGAGCTGTGTGGGAAAGTACTCTTTCCTATACTCTGCAGCTGTCTTATGGAATGGGTTACCTTTAAACCTTAAACTGTTGAGCGCTTCCTTTTATCATTTTAAATTTTCAATTAAAAATTGGTTATTAAACTCATAAAGAGGAAAAAAGAAAAAAGTAAGGAAATTCTTGAAGTAGTAGGAATACTTTATTGTCTGCTTGTGTGTCTGTTTGTCTTTTGGGAATTTAGTTTATTTTTTATTGTGTTTTTATTAGTGTTTTTGTTTATTTATATGTATTTTTTTATGCTTCTTCATTGTCCTAAATGTTGTTAATACATGTACTGTTACTCATTTTACATCTTAAGGACCACAATGGAAATAAGCCTATGGGCTTTTTGTATTTTTATCCTTTTGAACACTTCGTGTTGATTGTTGTTGTTCAATAAAGTACTCAATCAATCAATCAATCAATGGTCATGTAGATTTTTTAAGGGTAGAAGTCTTATCTAACATGTGAAGTTTGGGGCAGATTGGACATTGTATATCTGAGTTACAGCAACTTCCTTTTTCATGGCGAAACATCGAAATTTGTCAGGCCACCATGGACACGCCCTTTATCGAAACCTCAAGATCTTCGCAATTTAACATCGCAAAGGCCTTTAGATTTAACTGACCCAGTTTGGTGTTGATCTGAATAAATCTGTAGGAGGAGTTCATTAGAGTACAACCCCTGAAAATGGCCAAAACAATGCCAATTTTGCAGAGAAAATTCTAAATAACCGACTTCCTGTTGGGATTCGGATTTCATACCAAGAGACTTTTTTGTAGGTATTGGTGTATTACATGTGTGTACCGATTTACGTACATGTCTGTGAAACATAGCTCGAGGTGCACTTTGTTGAAAGTGTATAGGTGGCGCTATCGAGCCATTTTGCCACACCTGATGGAATATTGGCCTGCATATCTGTTCAGGCCAGGACTCTTATCACACATGTTAAGTTTGGGGAAGATCGGACATTTTATGCCTGAGTTATAACATCTTTTATTCCCATGGTGAGACATCGAACTTCGTCGCGGCGCCATGAACAAGCCTTTTAACGAAAACTCAAGATCTTCACAACTGAACATCGCACAGGCCTTTAGATTAGACTGACCACAAAAAAGACATTGATGTCATAAAATTTCTAAGAGTAGTTCGTCGCAGCGTAAAATATGTCACTTCCTGTTGCCAATAGGTGGCGCTATGACTATAACTGAATATGGGCATGTCAATCTGTTCAGGTTCAGAGTTTCATCAAACATGTGAAGTTTGGTGCAGATTGGACATTGTATGTGTGAGTTATAGCAACTTCATTTTTCATGGTGAATCATCGAAATTCGCCAGGCCGCCACGGACACGCCCTTCAACGAAAACTCAAGATCTTCACAATTTAACATCGCAAAGGCCTTTAGATTAGGCATACCAAATTCGGTGTTGATTTGAAGAACTCTCTAGGAGGAGTTCGTTAAAATACAACACATGGAAATGACCAAAATTACACAAAATATGCTAATAATATTAAAAATAACCGACTTCCTGTTGGGTTTAGAATTTCGCTCCAAGAGTCTTATTTGTAGGTATTGGTGTGTTACATATGTGTGCCAATTTTCATGCATGTACGTGAAACATAGCTGGAAGGCTGTTGATTTTCTTGGTATAGGTGGCGCTGTCGAGCCATTTTGCCACACCCTCTTCTGAATCCTATATCAGACGAAAATTTTCACCAGGTTTGACGCGTGTGCAAAGTTTCATGACTTTTTGAGCATGTTAAAGCCCTCAAAAATGCGATTCATTCGGGAGAAGAAGAAGAAGAAGAAGAATTAAAGCTGCAAGCAGCGATGAACGGGCCCTCGCACCCGGGCTCACCGCAATCGTGTGGCTTTAGTAAAAAGGTGAAGGTGAGAAATATGCATTTCAAATCGTAAATATAAGTGGAATATGTCAAAGTAATTTATATGTGCCAATTTTCCTGTTGCCAATAGGTGGCGCTATCATTATAATGGATTATTGGCCTTCAGATGTGTTCAGGCCAGGAGTCTTATCGAACATGTGTAGTTTGGGGAATATCGAACATTTCATGCCTGAGTTACAACAACTTCTTATTTCTTGGAGTAGTTCTTTGCAGTGTAAAACATGACACTTCCTGTTGCCAGCAGGTGGCGCTATGACTATGATTGCATATGGGCATGTAGATCTGTTAAGGGCAGAATTCTTATCTAACATGTGAAGTTTGAGGCAGATTGGACATTGTATGTCTGAGTTACAGCAACTTCCTGTTTCATGGCGAAACATCGAAATTTGTCAGGCCGCCATGGACACGCCCTTTAACGAAATCTAAAGATCTTCGCAATTTAACATCGCAAAGGGCTTAAGATTACACTGACCAGGTTTGGTGTTGATCTGAATAAATCTCTAGGAGGAGTTCGTTAAAGTACAACCCCTGAAAATGGCAAAAACAACACCAATTTTGAAGGGAAAATTCAAAATAACCGACTTCCTGTTGGGATTCGGATTTTGTACCAAGATACTTTTTTGTAGGTATTGGTGTGTTACATATGTGTACCAATTTTTGTATATGTACGTGACACGTAGCTCGAGGCGCAATCCATTGAAAGTGTATAGGTGGCGCTATCAAGCCATTTTGCCACACCCAATGGAATATTGGCCTTCAGATGTGTTCAGGCCAGGACTCTAATCACACCTGTGAAGTTTGGGGAAGATCGGACATTTTATGCCTGAGTTATAACATCTTTTATTCCCATGGCGAGACATCGAACTTCGTCACGGCGCCATGGACACGCCTTCTAATGAAAACTCAAGATCTTCCCAACTTAACATTGCACAGGCCTTTAGATCAGACGGACCACAAAAAAGACATTGATGTCATAAAATTTCTAGGATTAGTTCATCGCAGCGTGAAATATGTCACTTCCTGTTACCAACAGGTGGCGCTATGACTATAACTGAATATGGGCATGTCAATCTATTCAGCTCCAGAGTCTTATCAACCATGTGAAGTTTGGGGCAGATTGGACATTGTATGTCTGAGTTATAGCAACTTCATTTTTCATGGCGAATCAATGAAATTCGCCAGGCCGCCACGGACACGCCCATTAACGAAAACTCAAAATCTTCGCAATTTAACATCGCAAAAGCCTTTAGATTAGGTATACCAAATTTGGTGTTGATCTAAATAAATCTCTTGGAGGAGTTCGTTAAAATACAACGCATGGAAATGACAAAAATGACACAAAATTTGCTCATAAAATTAAAAATAACCGACTTCCTGTTGGGTTTAGAATTTTGGTCCAAGAGTCTTTTTTGTAGGTATTGGTGTGTTACATGTGTGTGCCAATTTTCATGCATGTACGTGAAACATAGCTCGAGGCGCACACCGTTGAATGTCTATAGGTGGCGCTGTCGAGCCATTTTGCCACACCCACTTCTGAAACCCATATCAGATGTAAATGTTCGCCAGTTCTGAGGTGTGTGCAAAGTTTCATGACTTTTTGAGTATGTCTAGGCCCTCAAAAATGCGATTCATTTTGGAGAAGTATAATAATAATAATAAATATAGCTGCAAGCAGCGATGGCGGGCTCAAGCCACCAGTGCCATCGCCACCCCGGTGGCATCAGGTAAACTGCATTCACAATATCCCTCTGGCAGTGAGGTTTTAAAGGATATGGCAGTTAAAGGGTTAATCCGAATCATCTAGACTTTAAAATCACATTCACAGAACAATATATATATATATATATATATAACTTTAGTAACACTTTACAATAAGTATAAATATAAATTTATAATATAAATTTCATTTATAAACATTATGTTAACATGAACAATATTTATATAGCATTCATTCATGTCAGTTAATATTCCAAACTTAAACATTAAAACATTGTTTTATTGTGATTTTTTTCCAAGCACATTTTACCAATTCCAAACCATATCAATCTTAATAACTACCATTATTTTTTATTTAATCATTTATGAGTGCTATACAATAGTCCAGGAAAGCTGGAAGAGAAAAACAGGTCAAGAAGAACTGACAAAAAGAATTGCAAAATAATTAGGAAATAATGTGAAGATTAATTTTTTGTCAATTCTGCAAGACAGACTTTCAGGAAAGGAGGTGGAATAAAAATGAGCTCCTAAATCTTAATCCCAGATTCTGGAAGATATACTCCTCAAACCATCGAACAAGAGGAGGTGCTGCTGGTCCTTCACGAGTCACTCTAATCTGTTCATAAAGCCTATATATAAAGTCTTAATATATAGTATTTCACAATACTTCATGGTATTCTAATTAAATCATTTTTTGGAATCTTAACTCTCAGAGCCTGACACCGAGTAATTCTGGAGACTCCAGGAAAGTGGCAGTTCTGTAAAATGTTGGCGCTGGAGACTAAATGCTCTCTGATAGTTTCATACCTAATTCACTTAACACACACACACACACACACACACACACACACACTACCCACAGTGACAGTGGGACTGAGTGACATCAGATGTATGATAGTTTTTTAATTTTCTATCATCCATATAGTGTTGTATAGTCATGAAACTATTGTCATGAGACCAGTCATTCTGAGGAAATATGCCTCAGAATGAATTGTCTTCTATGTGTACATTTTTTTTTTTTGAAGTGTTTAGAAGCTGCACTTTAAAAAAATAAAAAGACATTTACTGGTTCCTTTTTTACAATTATTTCAAAAAATCACCACGACAAAACCATTCAAGCTATCCAAAATTCATTCACACCTGTTCTGTAAGATTAATTCTTTAAACAGTGGTAAAAGAGGATGTGATGCTGAACCTTCAAGAGTCACTCAAAACGTATCTGTCCATAAAGCCTATAAAGAATTATTCTTAATATACAGTTCACAATACTTCAGCTTGTTATTCTAATTAAGTGAGGGTAATTTTATCAGTAAAATTCCTAAAATACATATTATTTTATTTGAAAGATTTCTATAAATGATTTAAATCATACTAGTTTCTACAATAATTATTTAAAAGTAATCCTATAGCTCCCTCTGGTGGCCATTATAGGTACTAAGAATTGCAAGCTTGATTTATAAGTTATGATAGTTTTAATTTTATGCTGGCTCTTGAAAAAAATAAAGCTATGAAACTTACTGTGCTTCCTTCACATGAGGACTTCTACTTATATAAAAAATTATGAAGAGTTAGAATGAAAATTTGTAAAGATATAGTAAAATAACTATTGTATTTTTTTATGTTACTTTAATAAATCTCTATGGCAACACCATTTAAGCTATCCTAAACCCATTCACAATTTAACATCTCAGTATATTGGCATCATGTTGAAAAAGGAGTATGGAGTAGTATGAGGAGGAGTATGAATTCATTTACAGGCTGATTTTATCATAAATCCACAATAAAATTTCTGAGTTCTGTATCAATCTGTGTTGTTGTTTGTTTATTTTTATCTTTTATTTTTCATAGGAAGATAACTTACTCTCCTTTTTAATAAATGTGCTTATAAACCAAGGACAAGCTATTTATAGCTGTATTTATAAACTGCTTACTACTGACTATTAATATTGGGACAAGGCTTTATAAAGCATGAACTGACTATTTACTAATGAGTGCAGTTATTATAAAGTGTTATCAATGCATTTGCTAATGTTAACAAATTAGACATTATTTTACAGTGTTATCAAATCCTTAAATGACTCATAAGCATTTGTGAAAGTTCTGCTTGCATTACAGCTTAGTATTGATCTGTGAGCTGAACAGATGTACTGTTACATCCATGAGATTTTGTTTTTATTGTAATACACAAACTATGAAATTATACAAAATGTATAAAAAGGTAAATAAATAAATACGCACACATTAAAAAAGCAGCCAAGAATGAGTTTCCTTTTTTATATAGATTACAATTGAAGACAGAAGCAAGTGGTAAATGTTGTCACTTTAATATTCAAATCCAGTAGATCCACTTCAGATTTATTTCTCAACAGTTTATGTTCACGTGGCTGTTTTCGTTTATATTCGCCAAGCTATTATGTGTTTTGAAATAATCTTGTCCGTTATGTGTTCGTTCGTACGACGAAAGCCAGAATCCTGCAGCTCGAGAGATATGTTATTCTGCCAGTGGCGCTTTCAAATAGTCTTGCACACTTAAACAGGTCACAAACACCTGCATTTAGCTCTTGTAGTGTTACAATGGGTTTATTGTGTGCATTTGTGGTAATATTTTATTTAAAAAAAGCTCTTAAACAAGAATAAATTCGTTTGTTTTGAGCTCGACACTGTACGCGCTGATCGGAGGCGGTGATTTCAGATAGGCAGCCACAAATATTTCATTTTCACACAAACAGTTCAAAAACATCTTAATTTAGCTCTTGGTGTGTTCTAATTGGTTGATTGTGTGATATCGCTGTAATAATTTATTTTTAAAAGCTTTAAAACAGGAATAAATTCGTTTTTTTCTGAGCTCTTTACTCCAGACGCTCGTGGTCACAGCGGTGATTCATCTCTCCTATTTCTCACGTATCTCTGGCCAGAAATAATTTATCCATGAGCCCTGAACCGGTAATAATCAGATATGTTGGTTTAGCTTGTCAGTGTGAATTAAATCTAAGTATTTATTTGTATTTTTAACCGATTTAAAAGTGAAAGTAAAAGTCCGGTAATTGCACCTGTAGGGGCGCAATTTCTCTCAGACAATGGAAGTCTGAAGCACATATACTCAAACAGAGGGACAGAGTGAGATGAGATGTCTGACAGTTTTTTAGTTTTCTGTTATCCATACAGTGTTGTAAAGTCTTGAAACTATGCATATTTCCTCAGAATGACTTTTTCATCTGTATGAAAAAATTCTTTGACGTGTTTGGAAGCTGCAATTTAAAAATACAATAATGATTCCCTTTGTAAGGTCATTTAAAAAAATCACCACTGCAAAATCATTCAAGCTATCCAAAATCCATTCACAATTTAAGTTCCTATCAGAAATACTGATGTGTGTTCAGAGTTTTGTGAAATTCTAAGTATGTTATTTGCCTCAAAATCACCTGAGAAGTATTCCAGTTTGACATGTTGCCACGCCAACAATTTTTTAGATATCAATATCCCCCTTGCAGATTTATATCGGCTGTGTTTTAACATTATTCTGATGAAGTTTGAAGCAAATCGAGTAATAATAAGAGGCTGAATTCAAATCATTTTGAAAATGACACACTTCCTTCTGCCAGTTGGTGGCGCTATAACTTTGACTCCTAATAGTCACATATATGCGATCGACATCATACAACGAATAATCTGATGAAGTTTGATTAAAATCAGGAAATGTATGTGGACGGTATTAGACACTTCCTGTTTCTCATTTCCCGCCATAATTTCAACGCCTCGCCACGAGCAAACCGTTTGAGAAATCAAAAATCCCCTGGCAATTTTTCATCCCCAGTGTCTTGAGATCATGTTGACAGAGTTTGGCGGCAATCGAGAAAAAAACCTATGACAAGTATTTCAAATTCCAGAGCATGCGCTTTTTACATAACTCTAAATAGCTGACTTCCTGTTGGGTGGAGCCTATGACATGCAATACGAAAGTTGTTCGGCACGATGAGATCTATATGTGTACTGAGTTTCATAAGAATATGTGCAAGTATGTGTGAGCTATACATCAACATTTCTGACTGTGTTCCAGGGGGCGCCGTAGAGCCCCTGTGCCACGCCCGGGTCCCAGCCTCTGCAGGCTCCTAAAGGCCACCAATTCCAAAGTGTGCGCAAATTTTCAAGAGTTTTTGAGTATGTTAAGGACCCTAAAAGCCCCCACAACTTTGACAAAAAATTTGAATACTAAACCCTAAATAGCCAACTTCCTGTTGGGCGGAGCCTATGATATGCAATACAAAAGTTGTTTGGATTGATGAGATTTATATGTGTACCGAGTTTCATACGTCTACGAGCAAGAATGTATGATATATCGCCCTCCATATTCCAGGGGGCGCTGTAGAGCCCCTGTGCCACGCCCGTGTATCAGTCTCTGCCCGGCCCTAATGGCCGCAGGTTCCAATCTGTGTGCCAATTTTCAAGACTTTTTAAGCACGTTAAGGGCCCCAAAAGCCCCCGAGACGTTGGAAAAAATAATAATAATAATAATAATAATAATAATAATAATAAAAATAATCCTAAGGAAAACAATAGGCCTCTCGCCCTTTGGGCTTGAGCCCTAAATATAGCTGCAAGCAGCGATGGCGGGCTCAAGCCGTCAGTGCAACGCCACCCCGGTGGCATCGGGAAAACTGTGCCCAGCGGGCATAAGCATTTACAGTAACCCTCTGCAATCAAATTTTAAGGGATATGGCAGTTAAAGGGTTAATCCGACCCATCTAGACTTTGAAATCACATACACAGAACAATATATATAACTTTAGTACACTTTATTTTATATATATAAAAAATTTATAAAAGTTGTGCATTCGTAGCTGACACCTAAATGAACACATTACAATTGGTTTATGACTGCAAGTCTTTCTCCTCAAATGCTATTGAGCTTCAAATTTGCTTTTGAGCCCATGTGAAAAAAGTAGCATAATTTACATATGACTTACAGTTTGTTTTAATAAATATCAAACATTCAATTTAATGGTGCATTATAGCTGTCACCTAGATGAACAATTACAGTTGTTTTTATGACTGTAAGTCCATTCTCTTCAAATGCTACTGACCGTTAGAAATGTGTATAACAATATCACATGTAACTTTAGAGACCGTCCCTAA
>NW_020527618.1:0-26018 GCF_003368295.1 Carassius auratus | reverse complement strand
AATATTCAAATCCAGTAGATCACTTCAGATTTTATTCTCACAGTTTATTTACGTGGCTGTTTTCGTTTATATTCGCCAAGCTATTATGTTTTTGAAATAATCTTGTCCGTGATGTGTTCGTTCGTACGACGAAAGCAGAATCCTGCAGCTCGAGAGATATGTTATTCTGCCAGTCGCGCTTTCAAATAGTCTTGCACACTTAAACAGGTCACAAACACCTGCATTTAGCTCTTGTAGTGTTACAATGGGTTTATTGTGTGCATTTGTGGTAATATTTTATTTAAAAAAGCTCTTAAACAAGAATAAATTCGTTTGTTTTGAGCTCGACACTGTACGCGCTGATCGGAGGCGTGATTTCAGATAGGCAGCCACAAATATTTCATTTTCACACAAACAGTTCAAAAACATCTTAATTTAGCTCTTGGTGTGTTCTAATTGGTTGATTGGTGTGATATCTGCTGTAATAGATTTATTTTTTAAAAGCTATAAAACAGGATAATTTTCGTTTTTTCTGACTCTGTACTCCAGACTGCTTGTGATCACAGCGGTGATTCATCTCTCCTATTTCTCACGTATCTCTGGCCCAGAAATAATTTATGCATGAGGCCCTGAACCGGTAATGAATCAGATATGTTGGTTTTAGCTTGTTCAGTGTGAATTAAATCTAAGTATTTATTTGTATTTTCTAACCGATTTAAAAGTGAAAGGTAAAAGTCCGGTAATTGAACCTGTAGGGGCGAATTTCTCTCAGACAATGAAGTCTGAAAGCACACATACTCAAACAGAGGGACAAAGTGAGATGAGATGTCTGAGAGTTTTTTAATTTTCTGTTATCCATACAGTGTTGTAAAGTCTTGAAACTATGCATATTTCCTCAGAAATGGACTTTTTCATCTGTATGAAAAAATTCTTTGACGTGTTTGGAAGCTGCATTTTAAAAATACAATAATGATTCCCTTTGTAAGGTCATTTCAAAAAAATCACCACGGCAAAACCATTCAAGCTATCCAAAATCCATTCACAATTTAAGTTCCTATCAGAAATACTGATGTGTGTTCAGAGTTTTGTGAAATTCTAAGTATGTTATTTGCCTCAAAATCACCTGAGAAGTATTCCAGTTTGACATGTTGCCACGCCAACAATTTTTTAGATATCAATATCCCCCTTGCAGATTTATATCGGCTGTGTTTTAACATTATTCTGATGAAGTTTGAAGCAAATCGAGTAATAATAAGATGCTGAATTCAAATCATTTTGAAAATGACACACTTCCTTCTGCCAGTTGGTGGCGCTATAACTTTGACTCCTAATAGTCACATATATGCGATCGACATCATACAACGAATAATCTGATGAAGTTTGATTAAAATCAGGAAATGTATGTGGATGGTATTAGACACTTCCTGTTTCTCTTTTCTCGCCATAATTTCAACGCCTCGCCACGAGCAAACCGTTCGAGATATCAAAAATCCCCTGGCAATTTTTCATCCCCAGTGTCTTGAGATCATGTTGACCGAGTTTGGCGGCAATCGAGAAAAAAACCTATGACAAGTATTTCAAATTCCAGAGCATGCGCTTTTTACATAACTCTAAATAGCTGACTTCCTGTTGGGTGGAGCCTATGACATTCAATACGAAAGTTGTTCGGCACGATGAGATCTATATGTGTACTGAGTTTCATATGAATATGTGCAAGTATGTGTGAGCTATACATCAACATTTCTGACTGTGTTCCAGGGGGCGCCGTAGAGCCCCTGTGCCACGCCCGGGTCCCAGCCTCTGCAGGCTCCTAAAGGCCACAGATTCCAAAGTGTGCGCAAATTTTCAAGAGTTTTTGAGTATGTTAAGGACCCCAAAAGCCCCCACAACTTTGATGAAAAATTTGAATACTAAACCCTAAATAGCCAACTTCCTGTTGGGCGGAGCCTATGATATGCAATACAAAAGTTGTTTGGATTGATGAGATTTATATGTGTACCAAGTTTCATACGTCTACGAGCAAGAATGTATGATATATGGCCCTCCATATTCCAGGGGGGCGCTGTAGAGCCCCTGTGCCACGCCCGTGTATCAGTCTCTGCCCGGCCCTAATGGCCGCAGGTTCCAATCTGTGTGCCAATTTTCAAGACTTTTTAAGCACGTTAAGGGCCCCAAAAGCCCCCGAGACGTTGGAAAAAAATAATAATAATAATAATAATAATAATAATAATAATAATAATAATAATAAAAAATAATCCTAAGGAAAACAATAGGCCTCTCGCCCTTTGGGCTTGAGCCCTAAATATAGCTGCAAAGCAGCGATGTCGGCTCAAGCCATCAATGCAACGCTACCCCCGGTGGCATCAGGAAAACTGTGCCCAGCGGGCATAAGCATTTACAGTAACCCTCTGACAATACAATTTTAAGGGATGCGGCAGTTAAAGGGTTAATCCGACCAATCTAGACTTTGAAATCACATACACAGAACAATATATATAACTTTAGTAACACATTATTTTTATATTTATAAAAAATTTATAAGGTGTGCATTATAGCCATCACCTATATGAACACATTACAATTGTTTTGTGACTGCAAGTCTTTCTTCTCAAATGCTATTGAGCTTCAAATTTGCATTTGAGCCCATGTGAAAAAGTAGCATAATTTACATATGACTTACAGTTTGTTGTAATAAATATCAAACATTCAAATTAATTGTGCATTATAGCTGTCACCTAGATGAACAATTACAGTTGTTTTTGTAAGTCATTCTCTTAAAATGCTACTGACGTTAGAAAAGTGTATAACAATATCACATGTAACTTTAGAGACCGTCCCTAAATTTGAGACTCTCGAATGTCCAATGTCAAGACAGCTTTATGCCTGTTTTTTTTTCTTTCTTTAGTTTTCTTTTCTCTGTGCCGGATTGCTGATGTCCTATACCCAGGCATAGATGTCCATCCATCAATTACAAACATTCAGCCGCAAACATGTGGTGTGATCTGTCACGAGCGCGGATGGGAGAATGGCGCATGTTTTATTTTTTTTTTTTATTTTTTTTTGAGCAACTGGGATGGTGCCCCTTCTGGGAGTTGGTGCCCTGCGAATACTGCATACTCTGCATATAGGGAGTGGTGGTACTATCTGGAAGATATATTCCTCAAACCATCGTACAAGAAGTGGTGATGCTAGTCCTTCAAGAATCGCTCAAAAGCTATTTAAGTGTACAGTTTCCTTTTATTGCATCTTGAAATAAATATTTCTGAATTCTGAATCAAACTGGGTTGTGTTTATTTATTTATTTATTTTATGAGACAACTGAGACTTTAATCTCCTTTGTAATATATGTGCTTTTAAACCAAGAACAATTTATTTATAGATGTATTACTGCTTTATAATGACTATTATTAAGCGAAAAGGCTTTATAATCATGAACTATTTACTAATGCTTAGCTAATGAGTGCCATTATTATAAAGTGTTACCAATGCATTTACTAATGTTAACAAATTAGACATTATTTTACAGTGTTACCAAATCCTTAAATAATTTATTAGTGTTTTGTAATGATTTTAATAACCTATAAGCATTTGTGAAATAGTTTTGCTTGCATTGCAGCTTTATCTGTCAGTTTAAGAGTTTTACTGTTACATCCATGAGATTAATAAATGTCATGTCACGTCACAGTTTGTCATAGGTCAGTATCAAATGAGTTTTTAAATTATTATTTGCAGCATAAATAAGGATTCTTAGGATGTTTTTAAATCCCTAAAACTGTCAGAAAAGGATAAGGCCTAAGAGATTTCTTAACCTGTAATGAAAGGAAAAAAACGCCACCATTAGCAACAACAAAAACAATAACAATTTAAAATACAGATATTTTTTTCCTGATTATTAAAGGGATGATTAGGTCTCTCTCTCTCTCTCTCTCTCTCTCTCTCTCTCTGCCAGACAGCCCCTCCCTACAGTCCACACACACTGTCAGTCACCAAAAATTCACAGTCACCAACCCCCTCACACTCCCCCTCCCTCTCCCCCTCCCTTTCCTCACACAGACAGAGTGGCCAGAGTGAGATCATGTCAGTTGAGAAGTCTGACAGTTTTCACATTTTCTTTTACCCATACAGTGTTGTAAAGTCGTGAAACTATGCTTATTTCCTCAGAATGATTTGATATCTGTATGAAAAAATGCTTTGAAGTGTTTGGAAGCTGCAATTTAAAAATACAAGACAATTAATGTTTCCCTTTTTTACTGTCATTTCAAAAAATCACCACGACAAAACCGTTCAAGCTAACCAAAATCTGTTCGCAATTTAAGTTCCTCGATGTTTTTTCTTCATGTAGACAAAGTTTGGTGTGTATAGTGTACTTCCCCTGTGAGGAGTATTCATTAATTCACAACTGTAAAATCTCAAAAAATACACATTAAAATCAAAATAGCCGACTTCCTGTTGATCGTAGCTTATGACTGTGAATTAGAAAGTTGTCCGTCTTGATAAGAACAATTTATGTACAAAGTTTGGTGTCTGTAGCTAAAACTAACCCCCCCACTTTTGACAAAAGGTGGCGCTATAGAGTGCCTCATTCACGCCCTTTTAAAAGCTTTTGCCATTGTCTAGCTATCACTAATACTGATATGTGTTTTGAGTTTCATGTAAATCTGAGCTTGTTGTCTGCCTCAAACTCACCACAACAGAACATTCAAGTTTGACACGTTGCCATGGCAACACTATATCAGATATCAATATCCCCACAACAGATTTTCATCGGCCGTGTTTTGTCATTATTCTGATGAAGTTTTAAGTAAATCGAGTAAAAATAAGATGCTGAATTCAAAGCATTTGTAAAATGACACACTTCCTGCTGCCAGTTGGTGGCGCTATAACTTTGACTCCTAATAGTCACATATATGCGATCGACATCATACAATGAATAATCTGATGAAGTTTAATCAAATTCAGGAAATGTATGTGGATGTTATTAGACATTTCCTGTTTCTCATTTCTCGCCATAAGTTCCACGCCTCACCACGGGCAAACCGTTCGAGATATCAAAAATCCCCTCGCAATTTTTCATCCTCAATGTCTTGCGATCATGTTCACCGAGTTTCGTGGCGAACGGGTTGAAAACCTCAGAGGAGTATTTCAAATTCCAGAGCATGCTTTTTTTAAACAGCCATGAATAGCTGACTTCCTGTTGGGCGGAGCCTTTGACATAGAGCGCGAAAGTTGTTCAGCTCAATGAGATCTACAAGTGTACTGAGTTTCATATAAATACATGCAAGTGTGTGTGAGCTATGGTTCAAGATTTCTGACTGTGTTCCAGGGGGCGCTGTAGAGCCCCTGTGCCACGCCCGGGTCCCAGTCTCTGTGGCGTCCTGATGGCCGCAGATTCCAATGTGTGTGCCAATTTTCAAGAGTTTTTGAGCATGTTAAGGCCCCCAAAAACCCCCGGAAGGTTTAATAAAAAATAAAAAAATAATAATAAGAAGAAATATAGCTGCAAGCAGCGATGGCGGGCTCAAGCCACCAATGCCATCGCCACCCCGGTGGCATCAGGTAAACTGTGCCCAGCGGGCACATGCATTCACAATATCCCTCTGGCAGTGACGTTTTAAAGGATATGGCGGTTAAAGGGTTAATCCGAATCATCTAGACTTTTAAAATCACATTCACAGAACAATATATATATATATATTCCCCAAACATATATATATATATATATATATATATATATATATATATATATATATATATATATATATATATATATATATTTAGTAAACACTTTACAATAAGATTTCATTTATAAACATTATGTTAACATGAACAATATTTATATAGCATTAATTTATGTCAGTTAATATACCAAACTTAAACATTAAAACATTGTTTTATTGTGATTTTTTTCCAAGCACATTTTACCAATTCCAAACCATATCAATCTTAATAACTACCATTATTTTTTATTTAATCATTTATGAGTGCTATACAATAGTCCAGGAAAGCTGTAAGAGAAAAACTCCTTATATTCATGTGCAGAATTATTAGGCTGCTTTCTTTTACAGATGAAATGCGCTAAAATAGAGTTTTAACTCAAACTGTTTTAACTCAAAGTCGAAAATTATGAAATACCCATGAGAAATATCAAACACAAATGCAATACAGAAATGGATAAGTTAAGACTTGACCATTGTACAAAAATGCTGACTGGGTCATGAGGTCAGAAAAGAAGAAGAAAAAAAAACAGGTCAAGAAGAACTGACAAAAATAATTGCAAAATAATTAGGAATTAATGTGAAGATTAATTTTTAGTCAATTCTGCAAGACAGACTTTCAGGAAAGGAGGTGGAATAAAAATGAGCTCCTAAATCTTAATCCCGGATTCTGGAAGATATATTCCTCAAACCATCGAACAAGAGGAGGTGGTGCTGGTCCTTCATGAGTCACTCTAATCTGTTCATAAAGTCTATATATAAAGTCTTAATATATAGTATTTCACAATACTTCATGGTATTCTAATCAAATCATTTTTTGGAATCTTAGATCTCTCAGAACCTGACACCGAGTAATTCTGAGACTCCAGGAAAGTGGCAGTTCTGTAGAATGTTGGCGCTGGAGACTAAATGCTCCCTGATAGTTTCACACCTAATTCACTTAACACACACACACACACACACATACACACACACACACACACACACACATTACCCACAGTGACAGAGGGACAGAGTGACATCAGATGTATGATAGTTTTTTAATTTTCTATCATCCATATAGTGTTGTATAGTCATGAAACTATGCATATTTCCTCAGAATGACTTGTCTTCTATGTGTACATTTTTTTGAAGTGTTTAGAAGCTGCACTTAAAAAAATAAAAGACATTTACTGGTTACTTTTTTACTGTTATTTCAAAAAATCACCACGACAAAACCATTCAAGCTATTCAAAATTCATCCGCACCTGTACTGTAAGATACATTCTTTAAACAGTGGTAAAGAGGATGTGGTGCTGATCCTTCAAGAGTCACTGAAAACTTATCTGTCCATAAAGCCTATAAAGAATTATTCTTAATATACAGTTCACAATACTTCAGCATGTTGTTCTAATTAAGTGAGGGTCATTTTATCAGTAAAATACATAAAATTCATATTATTTTTCTTTGAAAGATTTCTATAAATGATTTAAATCATACTTGTTTCTACAATAATTATTTAAAAGTGATCCTATAGCTCCATCTGGTGGCCATTATTGGTACTAAGAATTGCCAGCTTGATTTATATGTTATGATAGTTTTAATTTTATGCTGGCTCTTGAAAATGATAAAGCTATGAAACTTACTGTGCTTCCTTCAAATGATGACTTCTAGGTATATAAAAATTATGAAGAGTTGGAATTAAAAATTTTAAAGATATAGTAAAATAACTATGGTATTTTTTTATGTTACTTTAATAAATCTCTATGGCCACACCATTTAAGGTATCCTAAACCCATTCGCAATTTAACATCTTCAGTATATGGCTTCATGTTAAAAAAGTTTGGTGTGAACTACTTGTGTCTTCTTGGAGGAGAATTAATTCATTTACAGGCTGAGTTTATCATAAATCCACAATAACATTTCTGAGTTCTGTATCAATCAGTGTTGTTGTTTGTTTATTTTTATTTTTTTATTTTTCATAGGAAGATAACTGACCCTTTACTCTCCTTTTTAATAAATGAGCTATTTATAGCTGTATTTATAAACTGCTTACTACTGACTATTAATATTGGGACAAGGCTTTATGAAGCATGAACTGACTATTTACTAATGAGTGCAGTTATTATAAAGTGTTATCAATGCATTTGCTAATGTTAACAAATTAGACATTATTTTACAGTGTTATCAAATCCCTTAAATGATTTGTAAGTGTTTTGTAATGATTTTATTGACCTAAAAGCATTTGTGAAAGTTCTGCTTGCATTACAGCTTAGTCTTGATCTGTGAGCTGAACAGATTTACTGTTACATCCATGAGATTATGTAAATTCAAATAAATATCATGTCATAGGATGTCAGAGGTCAGTATCAAATTAGTTTGAAATTATTATTTGCAGCACAAATAAGGTTTTTTAGGATTTTTAAAAATCCCTAAAACTGTCAGAAAAGGATAAGGCCTAAGATTTCTATGTGAGTGGCTAAATTTGTTTGTTTTTATAACTATAATGCATAAACTATGAAACTATACAAAATGTATAAAAAAGTACAAGTTATTCTTTTCCAATGTTTTTTATTTATTTACAATTTTTTTTATTTTTTTTTGGGATTTACATTTTAAAAATTAGCCTATGGCAATCATTCTAAACAGCTTGAATAAATCCTGTCAATATTTATTATAGACCACTGTAACTGTGTATAATCTAACAAACGAGTTTATTATGAAAATAAAGTGTGTACACCAGATAAATTGGACGATAAAGAAATTGCTAACAATAGTATAATAGAGCATGTTTTAGGTTTTTAGGCGTTTAGATGCAGAAATGGACAAATTAAATGTAAAATCAAATGTAATTGATTTAATTAAATATAGATTAAGTCTTGTTAGAGCAAAATAATAAATAAATACGTACACACATTAAAAAAGCAGCCAAGATGAATGAGTTTAATTTTTTATATACATTAAAATTGAAGACAGAAGCAGCTGGTATATGCGGTCACTTAATATTAAATCCAGTAGATCCACTTCAGATTTATTTCTCAACAGTTTATGTCACGTGGCTGTTTTCGTTTATATTAGCCAAGCTATTATGTATTTTGAAATAATCTTGTCCGTGATGTGTTCGTTCTTACGACGAAAGGCAGAATCCTGCAGCTCGAGAGAGAAATGTTATTCTGCCAGTCGCGCTTTTCAAATAGTCTTGCGCACTTAAACGGGTCACAAACACCTGCATTTAGCTCGTGTTGTGTTATAATGGATGTATTGTGTGGATTTATGGCAATAATTTATTTTGAAAAGCTCTTAAACAAGAATAATTCGTTTGTTTTGAACTTGTGACACTGTGCGCGCTGATCGGAGGCAGTGATTTCAGATAGGCAGCCGCGAATATTTCATTTTCACACAAACAGTTCAAAAACATCTTAATTTAGCTCTTGGTGTGCTCTAATTGGTGAATTGTGTGATATCGCTTGCAATACTTTATTTTTAATAGCTATAAACAAGAATAAACTCGTTTTTTTTGAGCTCATCATTCCACACGCTCCTGCTCAGAGCGGTGATTCATCTCTCGTGTTTCTCACGTATCACTGACCACACATCAATTATTAATGAGCCCTGACCTTATAATAATCATATATGTTGGTTTAGCTTGTCAGTGTGAATTAAATCCAAGTATTTATTTGTATTTTAACCGATTTAAAATCGAAACCAAAAGACAGTCTCCTCCCTTTTTTATTCCGGTAACTGCACCTGTAGGGGCGCTATTTCTCTCAGACAATGGAAGTCTAAGCACACACACTCAAACAGAGGGACAGAGTGATATGAGATGTCTGACAGTTTTTTAATTTTCTGTTATCCATACAGTGTTGTAAAGTCATGAAACTATGCATATTTACTCAGAATAACTTTTTTTTCTGTATGAAAAAAGGTTTTTGAAGTGTTTGGAATTTAAAAATGCAGGAAAATTAATAATTCCATCTTTATTGTCATTTTAAAAAATCCACACAACAAAACCATCCAAGCTATCCAAAACCCATTCACAATTTAAGTTCCTCAATGTTTTTTCAACATGTACACCAAGTTTGGTGTGTATAGTGTTACTCTCCTCTGAGCAGTATGCATTAATTCACAGCTAAATGTAAAAAACAATCCACATTCAAATCAAAATAGCCAACTTCCTGTTGGTCGTAGCTGATGACTGTGAATTAGAAAGTTGTCCGTCTTAAAAAGAACAATTTTTGTACTGAGTTTGGTGTTTGTAGCTAAAACTAACCCCCCCCACTTTTGACAAAAGGTGGCGCTATAGAGTGCCTCTTCCACACCCTCTTATGAACTTTTGCCAGTGTCTAGCTGTCACTAATACTGATATGTGTTCTGAGTTTGATGAAATTCTAAGCATGTTATATGCCTCAAAATCACCTGAGAAGTATTCCAGTTTGACATGTTGCCACGGCAACAATATTTTTAGATATCAATATCCCCCAGCAGATTTATATCGGCTGTGTTTTAACATTATTCTGATGAAGTTTGAAGCAAATCGAGTAAAAATAAGATGCTGAATTCAAAGCATTTTGAAAATGACACACTTCCTGCTGCCACTTGGTGGCGCTATAACTTTGACTCCTAATAGTCACATATATGCGATCGACATCATACAATGAATAATCTGATGAAGTTTGATTAAAATTAGGAAATGTATGTGGATGGTATTAGACACTTCCTGTTTCTCATTTCTCGCCATAATTTCAAAGCCTCGCCACGAGCAAACCGTTTGAGATATCAAAAATCCCCTGGCAATTTTTCATCCCCAATGTCTTGAGATCATGTTGGACCGAGTTTGGCGGCAATCCAGTAAAAAACCTATGACAAGTATTTCAAATTCCAGAGCATGCGCTTTTTACATAACTCTAAATAGCTGACTTCCTGTTGGGCGGAGCCTATGATATGCAATACGAAGTTGTTCGGCACGATGAGATCTATATGTGTACTGAGTTTCATATAATACGTGCAAGTATGTGTGAGCTATACATCAACATTTATACTGTGATCCAGGGGCGCCGTAGAGCCCCTGTGCCACGCCGGGTCTCAGCTCTGCAGGCTCCTTCAGGGCACAGATTCCAAAGTGTGCGCAAATTTCAAGAGTTTTGAGTATGTTAAGGACCCCAAAGCCCCCACAACTTTGACGACAAATATGAATAATAAACCCCAAATAGCCAACTTCCTGTTGGGCGAGCCTATGATCATGCATACGAAAGTTGTTTGTATTGAATGAGTTCTATATGTGTACCGAGTTTCGTATGTCTACGTGCAAGTATGTATGATTTATGTCCCTCAGTATCCAGGGGCGCTGTAGAGCCCTGTGCCACGCCCGGTATCAGCCTCTGCCCGGCCCTAATGGCGCAGGTTCCAATGTGTGTGCCAATTTTTCAAGAAGTTAATAAAAAATAATAAATAATAATAATTAATAATAACAAGAAAACCTTAGAAGAAAATAGGAGAACAATAGGGCTCTTCGCCCCTTTGGGCTTGGGCCCTAATTAAAGCTGCAAGCAGCGATGAACGGGCCCTCGCACCCGGCTCACCACCAGTGAGTTGCTTTAGTAAAAGGTGAAACAGTGAGAAATATGCATTTAATGTCATAAATATACGTGGAATATATCAAAGTATATCCCATATATGTGCCAATCTTACCGTTTCCAGCAGGTGGCGCTATCATTATAATGGAATATTGGCCTTCAGATGTGTTCAGGCCAGGACTCTTATCAAACATGTAAAGTTTGGGGAAGATTGAACATTTTATGCTTGAGTTACAACAACTTCTCTTGCTGTGGCAAGACATCAAATTTTGTCATGGCACCATGGAAACGCCCTTTAACAAAAACTCAAGATCTCCAAAAGTTAACATTGCACAGGCCTTTAGATTAGACTGACCACAAAATATATGTTAATCTCAAAAAAGTTATAGGAGTAGTTTGTTCGCAGCGTAAAACATGTCACTTCCTGTTGCCAATAGGTGGCGCTATGACTATAACTGAATGTGGGCATGTAGATCTGTTAAGGGCAGAAGTTTTATCTAACATGTGAAGTTTGGGGCAGATTGGACATTGTATGTCTGAGTTACAGCAACTTCCTTTTTCATGGCGAAACATCGAAATTTGTCAGGCCGCCATGGACACGGCCTTTAACGAAATCTAAAGATCTTTGCAATTTAACATCGCAAAGGGCTTAAGATTACACTGACCAAGTTTGTTGTTGATCTGAATAAATCTCTAGGAGGAGTTCGTTAAAGTACAACCCCTGAAAATGGCAAAAACAACGCCAATTTTGCAGAGAAATTCTAAATAACCGACTTCCTGTTGGGATTCGGATTTCGTGCCAAGAGACTTTTTTGTAGGTATTGCTGTGTTACATGTGTATACCGATTTTTGTACATGTACGTGAAACATAGCTCGAGGCGCACTCTGTTGAAAGTGTATAGGTGGCGCTATCGAGCCATTTTGCCACACCTGATGGAATTTTGGCCTTCAGATGTGTTCAGGCCAGGACTCTTATCACACATGTGTAGTTTGGGGAAGATCGGACATTTTATGCCTGAGTTATAACATCTTTTATTCCCATGGCGAGACATCGAACTTTGTGACGGCGCCATGGACACGCCTTTTAACGAAAACTCAAGATCTTCACAACTTAACATCGCACAGGCCTTTAGATTAGACTGACCACAAAAAAGACATTGATGTCATAAAATTTCTAGGAGTAGTTCTTCGCAGCATAAAATATGACACTTCCTGTTGCCAATAGGTGGCGCTATGACTATAACTGCATATGGGCATGTCAATCTATTCTGTTCCAGAGTCTTATCAACCATGTGAAGTTTGGGGTAGATTGGACATTGTATGTCTGAGTTATAGCAACTTCATTTTTCATGGCGAGTCATCGAAATTCGCCAGGCCGCCACGGACACGCCCTTCAACGAAAACTCAAAATCTTCGCAATTTAACATCGCAAAGGCCTTTAGATAAGGCATACCAAATTTGGTGTTGATTTGAAGAAATCTCTAGGAGGAGTTCGTTAAAATACAACGCATGGAAATGGCAAAAATGACACAAAATTTGCTCATAATATTAAAAATAACTGACTTCCGGTTGGGTTTAGAATTTTGCTCCAAGAGTCTTTTTTGTAGGTATTGATGTGTTACATGTGTGTACCGATTTTCATACATGTACGTGAAATGTAACTCGAGGCGCACACCGCTGAACGTGCATAGGTGGCGCTGTCGAGCCATTTTACCACGCCCACTTCTGAAACCCATATCAGACGTAAATTTTCGCCAGTTCGGAGGCGTGTGCAAAATTTGGTGACTTTTTGAGCATGTTTAGGCCCTCAAAAATGCGATTCATTTTGGAGAAGCGGAATAATAATAATAATAAACGGAGCAATTCCAATAGGGTCCTCACACCATCGGTGCTCGGGCCCTAATTAAAGCTGCAAGCAGCGATGAACGGGCCCTCGCACCCGGGCGCACCGCCATCGTGTGGCTTTAGTAAAAAGGTGAACGTTGAGAAATATGCATTTAATGTCCTAAATATAAGTGGAATATATCAAAATATATCCCATATATGTGCCAATCTTACCATTGCCAGCAGGTGGCGCTATCATTATAATGGAATATTGGCCTTCAGAGGTGTTCAGGCCAGGACTCTTATCAAACATGTGAAGTTTGGGGAAGATTGAACATTTTATGCTTGAGTTACAACAACTTCTCTTGCTGTGGCAAGATATCAAATTTTGTCATGGCGCCATGGAAACGCCCTTTAACAAAAACTCAAGATCTCCAAAAGTTAACATTGCACAGGCCTTTAGATTAGACTGACCACAAAATATATGTTAATCTCAAAAAAATTATAGGAGTAGTTTGTCGCAGCGTAAAACATTTCACTTCCTGTTGCCAATAGGTGGCGCTATGACTATAACTGAATGTGGGCATGTAGATCTGTTAAGGGCAGAAGTTTTATCTAACATGTGAAGTTTGGGGCAGATTGGACATTGTATGTCTGAGTTACAGCAACTTCCTTTTTCATGGCGAAACATCGAAATTTGTCAGGCCGCCATGGACACGCCCTTTAACGAAATCTAAAGATCTTCGCAATTTAACATCGCAAAGGGCTTAAGATTACACTGACCAGGTTTGGTGTTGATCTGACTAAATCTCTAGGAGGAGTTCGTTAAAGTACAACCCCTGAAAATGGCAAAAACAACGCCAATTTTGCAGAGAAAATTCTAAATAACCGACTTCCTGTTGGGATTCGGATTTCGTACCAAGAGACTTTTTTGTAGGTATTGGTGTGTTACATATGTATACCGATTTTTGTACATGTACGTGAAACATAGCTCGAGGCGCACTCTGTTGAATGTGTATAGGTGGCGCTATCGAGCCATTTTGCCACACCTGATGGAATTTTGGCCTTCAGATGTGTTCAGGCCAGGACTCTTATCACACATGTGCAGTTTGGGGAAGATCGGACATTTTATGCCTGAGTTATAACATATTTTATTCCCATGGCGAGACATCGAACTTCGTGACGGCGCCATGGACACGCCTTTTAACGAAAACTCAAGATCTTCACAACTTAACATCGTACAGGCCTTTAGATTAGACTGACGACAAAAAAGACATTGATGTCAAAAATTTCTAGGAGTAGTTTGTCGCAGCGTAAAATATGTCACTTCCTGTTGCCAATAGGTGGCGCTATGACTATAACCGAATATGGTCATATCAAACTGTTCAGGACAGGAGTTTCATCAAACATGTGAAGTTTGGGGCAGATTGGTCATTGTATGTCTGAGTTATAGTAACTTCCTGTTTCATGGCGAATCATCGAAATTCGCCAGGCCGCCACACACAGGCCCTTCAACGAAAACTCAAAAGCTTCGCAATTTAACATCGCAAAGGCCTTTAGATTAGGCATACCAAATTTGGTGTTGATCTGAATGAATCTCTAGGAGGAGTTCGTTAAAATACAACGCATGGAAATGACAAAAATGACACAAAATTTGCTCATAATATTAGAAATAACCGACTTCCTGTTGGGTTTCGGATTTTGCTCCAAGAGACTTTTTTGTAGGTATTGGAGAGTTACATGTGTATAGCGATTTTCATACATGTACATGAAACGTAGCTCGAGGCGCACACCGTTGAACGTGTATAGGTGGCGCTGTTGAGCCATTTTGCCACACCCACTTCTGAAACCCATATCAGACGTAAATTTTCGCCAGTTCTGAGGTGTGTGCAAAGTTTCATGACTTTTCGAGCATGTTTAGGCCCTCAAAAATGCGATTCATCTTAGAGAAGAAGAATAATAATAATAATAATAATAATAATAAACGGAGCAATTCCAAGAGGGTCCTCACACCATCGGTGCTCGGCCCTAATTAAAGCTGCAAGCAGCGATGAACGGGCCCTCGCACCCGGGCTCACCGGCAGTGAGTGGCCTTAGTAAATTGGTGAACGGTGAGAAATATGCATTCAAACTCATAAATATAAGTGGAAAATATCAACATTTATTCCACATGTGCCAATCTTTCTGGTGCCAGCAGGTGGTGCTATCATTATAATGGAATATGGCCCTTCAAATGTGTTCCGGGCAGGACTCTCATCGAACATGTGAAGTTTGGGGAAGATCGAACAAATTATGCCTGAGTTACAACATTTTCTCTTGCTGTGGCGAGACATCAAAATTTGTCATGGCGCCATGGACACGCCCTTTAACAAAAACTCAAGATCTCCACAAGTTAACATTGCACAGGCCTTTAGATTAGACTGAATACAAAAATACTTTAATCTCAAAAAAATTCTAGGAGTAGTTTGTCGCAGCCTAAAACATGTCACTTCCTGTTGCCAGCAGGTGGCGCTATGACTATAACTGAAAATGGGCATGTAGATCTGTTAAGAGCAGAAGTCTTATCTAACATGTGAAGTTTGGGACAGATTGGACATTGTATGTCTGAGTTACAGCAACTTCCTTTTTCATGGCGAAACATCGAAATTTGGCAGGCCGCCATGGACACGCCCTTTAACGAAACCTCAAGATCTTCGCAATTTAACATCACAAAGGCCTTTAGATTACACTGACCAAGTTTGGTGTTGATCTGAATAAATCTCTAGGAGGAGTTCGTTAAAGTACAACCCCTGAAAATGGCAAAAACAACGCCAATTTTGCAGAGAAAATTCTAAATAACCGACTTCCTGTTGGGATTCGGATTTCGTACCAAGATACTTTTTTGTAGGTATTGGTGTGTTACATGTGTGTACCGATTTTTGTACATGTACGTGAAACATAGCTCGAGGCACACTCAGTTGAAAGTGTATAGGTGGCGCTATAGAGCCATTTTGCCATACCCGATGGAATATTGGCCTTCAGATGTGTTCAGGCCAGGACTCTTATCACACATGTGAAGTTTGGGGAAGATCGGACATTTTATGCCTGAGTTATAACATCTTTTATTCCCATGGCGAGACATCGAACTTTGCCATGGCACCGTGGACACGCCTTTTAACGAAAACTCAAGATCTTCACAACTGAACATCGCACAGGCCTTTAGATTAGACTGACCACAAAAAAGACATTGATGTCAAAAAATTTCTAGGAGTAGTTCATCACAGCGTAAAATATGTCACTTCCTGTTGCCAATAGGTGGCGCTATGACTATAACTGAATATGGGCATGTCAATCTGTTCAGGTTTGGAGTCACATCAAACATGTGAAGTTTGGGGCTGATTGGACATTGTATGTCTGAGTTATAGCTACTTCATTTTCATGGCGAATCATCAAAAATTCGCCAGGCCGCCACGGACACGCCCTTCAACGAAAACTCAAGATCTTCGCAATTTAACATCTCAATGGCCTTTAGATTAGGCATACCAAATTTGGTGTTGATCTGAATTAATCTCTAGGAGGAGTTCGTTAAAATACAATGCATGGAAATGGCAAAAATGACAAAAAATTTGCTCATAATATTAAAAATAACCAACTTCCTGTTGGGTTTAGAATTTTGCTCCAAGAGTCTTTTTTGTAGGTCTTGGTGTCTTACATGTGTTTACCGATTTTCAGACATGTGCGTGAAACGTTGCTCGAGGCGCACACCGCTGAACATGTATAGGTGGCGCTGTCGAGCCATTTTGCCACGCCCACTTCTGAAACCCATATCAGACGTAAATTTTCACCAGTTCGGAGGTGTGTGCAAATTTTCCTGACTTTTTGAGTATGTTTAGGCCTTCAAAAATGCGATTCATTGGGGAGAAGAAAAATAATAATAATAATAATAAACGGAGCAGATACAATAGGGTCCTCACACCTTCGGTGCTCGGGCCCTAATAATAATTAAAGCTGCAAGCAGCGATGAACGGGCCCTCGCACCCGGGCTCACCGCCATCGTGTTGTTCTAGTAAAAAGGTGAACGATGAGAAATATGCATTTAATGTCCTAAATATAAGTGGAATATATCAAAGTATATCCCATATATGTGCCAATCTTACCGTTGCCAGCAGGTGGGGCTATCATTATAATGGAATATTGGCCTACAGATGTGTTCAGGCCAGGACTCTTATCAACATTTGAAGTTTGGGGAAGATTGAACATTTTATGCTTGAGTTACAACAACTTCTCTTGCTGTGGCAAGACATCAAATTTTGTCATGGCGCCATGGAAACGCCCTTTAACAAAAACTCAAGATCTCCAAAAGTTAACATTGCACAGGCCTTTAGATTAGACTGACCACAAAATATATGTTAATCTTAAAAAAAATTATAGGAGTAGTTTGTCGCAGCGTAAAACATGTCACTTCCTGTTGCCAATAGGTGGCGCTATGACTTTAACTGAAAGTGGGCATGTAGATCTGTTAAGGGCAGAAGTCTTATCTAACATGTGAAGTTTGGGGCAGACTGGACATTGTATGTCTGAGTTACAGCAACTTCCTTTTTCATGGTGAAACATCGAAATTTGTCAGGCCACCATGGACACGCCCTTTAACGAAATCTAAAGATCTTCGCAATTTAACATCGCAAAGGGCTTAAGATTACACTGACCAGGTTTGGTGTTGATCTGAATAAATCTCTAGGAGTAGTTCGTTAAAGTACAACCCCTGAAAATGGCAAAAACAACGCCAATTTTGCAGAGAAAATTCTAAAAAACCGACTTCCTGTTGGGATTCGGATTTCGTACCAAGAGACTTTTTTGTAGGTATTGGTGTGTTACATGTGTATACCGATGTTTGTACATGTACGTGAAACATAGCTCGAGGCGCACTCTGTTGAAATGTATAGGTGGCGCTATCGAGCCATTTTGCCACACCTGATGGCATTTTGGCCTTCACATGTGTTCAGGCCAGGACTCTTATCACACATGTGAAGTTTGGGGAAGATCGGACATTTTATGCCTGAGATATAACATCTTTTATTTCCATGGCGAGACATCGAACTTCGTGACAGCGCCATGGACATGCCTTTTAACGAAAACTCAAGATCTTCAAAACTTAACATCACACAGGCCTTTAGATTAGACTGACCACAAAAAATACATTGATGTCATAAAATTTCTAGGAGTAGTTCATCGCAGTGTAAAATATGTCACTTCCTGTTGCCAATAGGTGGCGTTATGACTATAACTGAATATGGGCATGTCAATCTGTTCAGGTCAGGAGACTCATCAAACATGTGAAGTTTGGGGCAGATTGGTCATTGTATGTCTGAGTTATAGCAACTTCCTGTTTCATGGCGAATCATCGAAATTCACCAGGCCGCCACGGACACGCCCATTAACGAAAACTCAAAAGCTTCGCAATTTAACATCGCAAAGGCCTTTAGATTAGGCATACCAAACTGGTGTTGATCTGAATAAGTCTCTAGGAGGAGTTCGTTAAAATACAACGCATGGAAATGGCAAAAATGACACAAAATTTGCTCATAATATTAAAAATTACCGACTTCCTGTTGGGTTTAGAATTTTGCTCTAAGAGACTTTTTTGTAGGTACTGAAGAGTTACACATGTGTACCGATTTTCATACATGTACGTGAAACATAGCTCGAGGCGCACACCGTTGAACGTGTATAGGTGGCGCTGTCGAGCCATTTTGCCACACCCACTTCTGAAACCCATATCAGATGTAAATTTTCGCCAGTTCTGAGGTGTGTGCAAAGTTCATGACTTTTTGAGTATGTTTAGGCCCTCAAAATGCGATTCATTTTGGAGAAGTATAATAATAATAATAAATATAGCTGCAAGCAGCGATGGCGGGCTCAAGCCGTCAGTGCAACACCACCCCGGTGGCATCGGGAAAACTGTGCCCAGCGGGCATAAGCATTTACAGTAACCCTCTGGCAATCAAATTTTAAGGGATATGGCAGTTAAAGGGTTAATCCGGTTATGCCTGTTTTTGTTTTGTTTTTTACTTTATTTTTCTTTTCTCTGTGCCGGATTGCTGATGTCTTTTACCCGGGCATAGATGTCCATCCATCAATTACGAACATGCATCCGCAAATGTCAGAGCGGTCGCGAGCGCGGATGGGAGAATGGCGCATGTTTTATTTTTCTTGAGCTACTGGGATGGTGCCCCCTCTGGGAGTTGGTGCCCTACGAAGACTGCGTATTCTGCATATAGGGAGCGGCGGTACTATCTGGAAAATATATTCCTCAAACCATCATACAAGAGGAGGTGATGCTAGTACTTCAAGAATCTCTCAAAACCTATCTGTTCATAAAGCCTATATATAAAGTCTTAATATAGTATTCCACAATATGTTGTGCTATTCTAATATTATTGTGGTTTTTTTACTGACATTGTTATTTGCTGTTATTTTTTGTTTTAATATTGTTACTGTTGTTACTTGTTGTACGGTGACCTTGAGTGGTTTGAAAGGCGCCTTAAATAAAATGCATTATTATTATTATTATTATTATTAGCTGTACACTTGATAAAAAAATTAAATATAAACTTATGCAATTGTATATATATATATATATATATATATATATATATATATATATATATATATATATATATATATATATATATATACATTTTTTTTTATTTATTTTTTTAAATTTTTAGGAAGATCACAGCCTTTAATCTCCTCAAAATAAATGTGCATATAAACCATGAACAATTTAATTATAGCTGTATTTATAAAATGCTTACTAATGACTATTAATTTTGGGAGTAGGCTAGCAACAGTTGATGTTGAGGCCTAAGATATTTTTTAAGCTGTAATGATGAAAAAACAACAACACAAAATTGCTTTTTTTTCTGCTGGTGATTAAAGAGATGATTAAGTCTCCCTCCCTCTCTCTCTCTCTCTCTCTCTCTCTGACACCAAGCCCATCCCCTCTCCCACACATTCACACAAACTCAGCACACACACTTAACACACACACACTTAACACACAAACACACACACACACATTACCCACTGTGACAGAGGGACAGAGTGACATCAGATGTATGGTAGTTTTTTAATTTTCTATCATCCATATAGTGTTGTATAGTCATGAAACTATGCATATTTCCTCAGCATGACTTGTCTTCTATGTGTACATTTTGTTGAATTGTTTAGAACTTGCACTTAAAAAAATAAAAGACATTTACTGGTTCCTTTTTTACTGTTATTTCAAAAAATCACCATGACAAAACCATTCAAGCTATCCAAAATTAATTCGCACCTGTTCTGTAAGATAAATTCTTTAAACAGTGGTAAAAGAGGATGTGGTGCTGATCCTTCAAGAGTCACTCCAAACTTATCGGTCCATAAAGCCTATAAAGAATTATTCTTAATACACAGTATTTCACAATACTTCAGCATATTATTCTAATTAAGTGAGGGTAATTTTATAAGTAAAATACATATTATTTTTCTTTGAAAGATTTCTATAAATGATTTAAATCATACTTGTTTCTACAATAATTATTTAAAAGTAATCATATAGCGCCATCTGGTGGCCATTATTGGTACTAAGAATTGCAAGCTTGATTTATATGTTATGATAGTTTTAATTTTAAACTGGCTCTTGAAAATGATAAAGCTATGAAACTTGCTGTGCTTCTTTCAAATGATGACTTCTACGTATATAAAAAATTATGAAGAGTTGGAATGAAGAATGTTAAAGATATAGTAAAATAACTATTGTATTTTTTTATGTTACTTTAATAAATCGGTATGGCCACACCATTTAAGGTATCCTAAACCCATTCGCAATTTAACATCTTCAGTATATTGGCATCATGTTGAAAAAGTTTGGTGTGAACTACTTGTGTCTTCTTGGAGGAGTATGATTCATTTACAGGCTGATTCATTGTTTTTATTTTTCATAGGAAGATAACTGACCCTTTACTCTCCTTTTTAATAAATGTGCTTATAAACCAAGATCAAGCTATTTATAGCTGTATTTATAAGCTGCTTATTAATGACTATTTAAGTTGGGACAAGACTTTATAAAGCATTAACTGACTATTTACTAATGAGTGCAGTTATTATAAAGTGTTACCAATGCATTTACTAATGTTAACAAATTAGACATTATTTTACAGTGTTATAAAATCCTTTAATGACTTATAAGCATTTGTTAAAGTTCTGCTTGCATTACAGCTTAGTCTTGATCTGTGAACTGAACAGTTTTACTGTTACATCGATGAGATTATGTAAATTAAGATAAATGTCATGTCACAGGATGGAATAGGTCAGTATCAAATGAGATTGAAATTATTATTTGCAGCACAAATAAGTATTTTTAGAATTTTGTTTTTAATTCCTGAAACTGTCAGAAAAGGATAAGGCCTAAGAGATTTCTTAAGCTGTAATGAAAACAGCAATGTTAGCAAAAGCAACAAAAAATAACAATTTAAAATACATTTTTTTCTGGTGATTAAAGAGATGATTAAGTCTCTCTCTCTCTCTCTCTCTCTCTCTCTCTCTTTCTCTCTCTCATTGTGTCTGCCACTCAGCTCATGCCCATCCCCCACTCACAGACACACACACACACACACACTCAGGCAGCACACATACATTCCTCAAACAGAGGGACAGAGTGAGTTGAGATGTCTGACAGTTTTTTTATTTTCTTTTAGTCATACAGTGTTGTAAAGTCATGAAACTATGCATATGTCCTCAGAATGATTTGATCTCTGTATGATTTTTTTTTTTTAAGTGTTTGGAAGCTGCAATTTAAAAATACAAGACAATTAATGATTCCCTTTTTACTGTCATTTCAAAAAATCACCACGACAAAACCGTTCAAGCTAACCAAAATCCGTTCGCAATTTAAGTTCCTCAATGTTTTTTCAACATGTAGACAAAGTTTGGTGAGTATAGTGAACATTTCCTGTGAGGAGTATGCATTAAATCAGAGCTCAATTTAAATATTCAAATCAAAATAGCCGACTTCCTGTTGGTCGTAGCTGATGACTGTGAATTAGAAAGTTGTCCGTCTTGAAAAGAACAATTTATGTACCAAGTTTGGTGTCTGTAGCTAAAACTAACCCCCCCACTTTTGACAAAAGGTGGCGCTATAGAGTGCCTCCTTCACGCCCTTTTAAAAGCTTTTGCCATTGTCTAGCTATCACTAATACTGATATGTGTTTTGAGTTTCATGTAAATCTGAGCTTGTTGTCTGCCTCAAACTCACCATAACAGAACATTCAAGTTTGACACGTTGTCATGGTAACACTATATCAGATATCAATATCCCCACAACAGATTTACATCGGCCGTGTTTTGTCATTATTCTGATGAAGTTTTAAGTAAATAGAGTAAAATAAGATGCTGAATTCAAAGCATTTGGAAAATGACACACTTCCTGCTGCCAGTTGGTGGCGCTATAATGTTGACTCTTAATAGTCACATATATACGATCAGTATCATACAACGAACAAACCAATGAAGTTTGATCAAATTCAGGAAATATATGTGGATGTTATTAGACATTTCCTGTTTCTCATTTCTCGCCATAATTTCAACGCCTCGCCACGGGCAAACCGTTCGAGATATCAAAAATCCCCTCGCAATTTTCCATTCCCAATGTCTTGAGATCATGTTGACCGAGTTTGGTGGCAATCAAGTAAAAGACCTATGACAAGTATATCAAATTCCAGAGCATGCTTTTTATAAAACAGCCCTAAATAGCTGACTTCCTGTTGGGCGGAGCCTTTGACATAGAGTGCGAAAGTTGTTCGGCTCAATGAGATCTATTAAGTGTACTGAGTTCATATAAATACATGAAAGTGTGTGTGAGCTATGGTTCAAGATTTCTGACTGTGTTCCAGGGGGCGCTGTAGAGCCCCTGTGCCACGCCCGGGTCCCAGTCTCTTGTGGCGTCCTGATGGCCGCAGATTCCAATGTGTGTGCCAATTTTCAAGAGTTTTTGAGCATGTTAAGGCCTCCAAAAACCCCCGGAAGGTTTAATAAAAAATAAAAAAAAATAATAATTAAGAAAGAAGAATAATCCTTAGAAGAACAATAGGGCTCTTCGCCCCTTCGGGCTTGAGCCCTAATTAAAGCTGCAAGCAGCGATGAACGGGCCCTCGCACCCGGGCTCCCCGCCAGCGAGTGGCATTAGTAAAAAGGTGAACGGCGAGAAATATGCATTTAAAGTCATAATATAATTGGAATATATCAAATTATATTCCATATATGTTCCAATCTTCCTGTTGCCAGCAGGTGGTGCTATCATTTTAATGGAATATTGGCCTTCAGATGTGTTTAGGGAAGGACTCTTATCGAATATGTGAAGTATGGGGAAGATCGAACATTTTTATGCCTGAGTTACAAACAACTTCTCTTGCTGTGGCGAGACATCAAATTGTGCCAAGGCGTTATGGACACGCCCTTTAACAAAAACTCAAGATCTCCATAATTTAACATTGCACAAGGCCTTTAGATTAGACTGACCACAAAAAAATTAACATTTCTGTCAAAAGATTTCTAGGAGTAGCTTGTGGCAGCATAAAACATGTCACTTCCTGTTGCCAGCAGGTGGCGCTATGACTATAACTGAATATGGGCATGTAGATCTTGTTAAGGGCAGAAGTCTTATCTAACATGTGAAGTTTTGGGGCAGATTGGACATTGTATGGGCCCTATTTTAACGATCTGAAACGCAATTGTCAAAGCGCGAAGCGCAAGTAACTTTGTGGGCGGGTCTCGGCGCTGTTGCTATTTTCCCGGCGGGATAAATGGCTCTTGCGCCCGGCGCAAATCTAAAGTGGGTTGGTCTGAAGTAGCTTCATTATTCATAGGTGTGGTTTGGGCGTAACGTGAAATAAACCAATCAGAGCGTCATCCAACATTCCCTTTAAAAGCAGGTGCGCAAGTTCCATTAAGGGTTGCTATTATTATGGAGTATTTACCAGGCGCACGCCAGGAGCGGTTCACAGCCGAGGAGACTGATGTTCTTGTAAGAGCAGTGAAAGACAGAGAAGTTGTGTTGTATGGGGATGGGAGAAACCCACCCAAAATAGCGTCGGTTATACAGGCGTGGGAGGAAATAGCCACAATTGTTTCATCGATTTTTTTTTCCTGGTTCCTGACGGACAAACCAATTTGTCAGATGTCCTTATATACATATATGTCCTCAAACATGTCTGATCCTTAATTACTACAATTAGCCTGAATAATTTGTAAGCTAGATTTATGCCTATTTTTTCACATCTTCGTGGCACACCACAATGATTTCCGTCATCTCATGTGTTAATATTTTTTAGTGTAACAATTTATGATTTGCAAAAATAACTGTTGCATCTGTGTAGATTACATGAGCAAAGTGTATGCGCGTTGTGCACGCTATACATTATGGTCAAGCATGCGCCCTTAAAATAGCATAATGAACAACGCGCAACGCGCCACTGACTTTAGACTAGGTTTTTTCTGGTCAGTGGCGCAATTGTTTAATGGAACAGCAAAATAGCACCAGGGATTGTTTGCGCCGGAACACGCCTCCTTTTTTTGCGCTGAACCGCCCAGGGAGCGCAAGTTCATTCACTAGTTTAGCGACGTGCTTCTGTGGAGGGAAAAGCGCGCTTTGCGCGGGTGCAAAATAGGAATGACACATGCGTCGGTGTACAAAGTCAATTGCGCTGGGTGCAAGATAGGGCCCTATGTCTGGAGTTACAGGCAACTTCCTTTTTCATGGTGAACATCGTAATTTGTCAGGCCGCCATGGACAGCCCTTTATCGAACCTCAAGATCTTCGCAATTTAACATTGCAAAGGTCTTTAGATTTAACTGACCAAGTTTTGGTGTTGATCGGAATAAATCTAGGAGGAGTTCGTTAAAGTACAACCCCTGAAAATGGCAAAAAAAAACAGCCAATTTTGCAGAGAAAATTCTAAATAACGACTTCCTGTTGGGATTCGGATTTCGTACCAGAGACTTTTTTGTAGGTATTGGTGTGTTACATGTGTGCACTGATTTTTTGTAAATGCACGTGAAAATAGCTCGAGGTGCACTCCGTTGAAAATGTTAGGTGGCGCTATGGAGCCATTTTGCCAACCAATGGAATATTGGCCTTCAGTTGTGTTCAGGCCAGGACTCTTTTCAAACATGTGAAGTTTGGGAAGATCAGACATTTTATGCTGAGTTACAAATTTTTATTCTCATGGCGAGACATCAAACTTTGTCACGTCGCCAAGGACACACCCTTTATCGAAAACTCAAGATAATCACAATTCACTATCGCAAAGGCCTTTAGATTAAACTGACCATAACACAATTTAGATTTTATTAGATTTCTAGGAGTAGTTCATTGCAGCGTAAGGCATTCACTTCCTGTTGCCAGCAGGTGGCGCTATGACTATAACTAAATTTGGGAATGTTGATCTGTTCAGTCAGGGTCTTATCAAACATGTGAAGTTTGGTGCAGATTGGACATTTTATGTCTAAGTTATAGCAACTTCATTTTTCATGGCGAAACATCGAAATTCGCCAAGCCGCCACAGACACGCCCTCAAACGAAAACTCTAGATCTTCGCAATTTAACATCGCAAAGGCCTTTAGATTACACTGACAAACTTTGGTGTTGATCTGAATAAATCTCTAGGAGGAGTTCGTTAAAGTACAACCTCCGGAAATGGCAAAAATGACAAAATTTTGGATGAGAAAAAAAATAATAACTGACTTCCTGTTGGATTTTGGATTTCGTACCAAGAGACTTTTTTGTTAGATATTGGTGTGTTACATGTGTGTACGATTTTCATACAAGTACGTGGAACGTAGCTCAAGATGCACTTCGTTGAAAATTTATAGGGGTGGCGCTGTCGAGCGCATTTGCCACACCACCTTTAGCAAACCATTGCATACCTAATAT